>NC_041393.1:277253173-277276953 GCF_002162155.2 Triticum dicoccoides | reverse complement strand
GGCTGGGGCGCGCGGGTGCGGTTTGGGGTTGGGTTTTTTTTTGACAAGTGGTGGGTGGGTGAGGTGGGGAGAGAGAGGGGTGGGGCCGGGCTAGGAGAGAGAGAGAGGGGGGAGGGGCCGGGCTGGGAGAGAGGGGAGGACAATTTTTTTAGAAGAGACCTCTTTGCCATCAGCCAGCGGATGGCAAAGGCCCATATCTTTGCCATCAGCCAGCGGCTGGCATATGGCAAAGAGGTGGGGCTACTGGGCCATTACAGCGTCGTCATCCATTGGGCCCCACCCACTTCTTTGCCATCTGCCAACAGACGGAAAAGATTCTTTGCCATCTGCTGGCAGATGGCAAAGAGGTGGGTTGACAGGCCGTTACAGCACTGGACCCCTACCCACCTCTTTGCCATCTGCTAGCAGATGGCAAAGATTATTTGCCATCCACTAGCAGATGGCAAAGAAATGGTTGATGGCAACCATGTTCTTTGTCGTCTGTCAGTTCTTTGCCATCTATTTTTTACAAGCAGATGGCAAAGACGTTCTTTGCCATCAACTGGCAGATGGCAAAGAGCTGGCTGATGGCAAATTCCCAGTTTCCAGTAGTGTATTACTCCACACATCGACCTCTATCCAGCATGCATCTAGTGTATTAAGTTCATGGAAAAATGGAGTAGTGCAATAAGAACGATGACATGATGTAGACAAGATCTATTTATGTAGAAATAGACCCCATCTTGTTATCCTTAATAGCAACAATAGATACGCGTCGTTTCCCTTTCTGTCACTGCGATCAAGCACCATAAGATCGAACCCATCACAAAGCACCTCTTCCCATTGCAAGATAAATAGATCAAGTTGGCCAAACAAAACCCAAATATCAGAGAAGAAATATGAGGCTATAATCAATCATGCATATAAGATAACAAAGAAGACTCAAATATCTTTCATGGATAAAAACATAGATCTGATCATAAACTCAAAGTTCATCGGATCCCAACAAACACACCGCAAAAAGACCCACATCATATGGATCTCCAAGAGACCATTGTATTGATAATCAAGAGAGAGAGAGAGGACGCCATCTAGCTACTAACTACGGATCTGTAGGTCTACAAAGAACTACTCACGCATCATCAGAGAGGCACCAATGGACATGATGCATCCCTCTAAGATGGTGTCTAGATTGGATCTTGTGTTTTTGGACTCTGAGGCGGCTGGAATTGACTTTCGTCGACTCCCCTAGGGTTTCTGAAATATTGGGGTATTTATAGAACAAAGAGGTGGTTCAGGACGCACCCGAGGTGGGCACAACCCATCAGTGCGCGCCTAGGCCTCCAGGCGCGCCCTGGTGGGTTGTGCTCCCCTCAGAGCACCCCCAGGTGCTGTCCTGGCCCACTGGATGTCCTCTGGCCCAAAAAATCCACAAAAAGTTTTTCTGCGTTGAACTCGTTTGGTATTGATTTCCTGCGATGTAAAAAACATGCAGAAAACAGAAACTAGCACTATGTCAATAGGTTAGTACCAACAAAGATATAAAATGATATAAAATGACTATAAAATGATTGTAAAACATCCAAGAATGATAATATAATAGCATGGAACAATCAAAAATTATAGATACATTTGAGACGTATCAGCATCCCCAAGCTTAATTCCTACTCGTCCTCGAGTACCTAAATGATAAAAACAGAATTTTTGATGTGGAATGTTGCCTAACATGTTCATCACATTTCTTTTCTTTATAGCATGGAGATTTGGACTTTTATATGATTCAAAGCAATAGTCTAGTTTTGACATGAAGACTTTAATACTCAAGCATACCAACAAGCAACCATGTCTTTCAAAATATCAACCCTAAAGCAAGTTATCCCTAGCCCATTATGCTCAATCTTTTATCCATTCATGAAACACACTCGAATATTAGCTACACCCAATGCTCAAATATGATCATAGTGCCCTTTAGTTGGTGCTTTATAAGAGAAGATGGAGACTCAAATTCAAAATAAAAATTGCATAAGTAAAATAAAGGCCCTTCGCGGAGGGAACTAGGGATTTGTAGAGGTGCCAGAGCTCAAAGCTTAAATTGAGATATAAAAACATTTTTTGAGAGGCATACTTTTCCCACCAACGAAAACGACTTAGAGCTCCCAACACTTTCCATGCTAGATACATCATAGGCGATTCCCAAACAGAAAATAAAGTTTATTCCTTTTTCCACCATTACTATCACTTTCCATGGCTAACTGTATCCACGGGTGCCCTCCATACCAACACTTTCCAAAGAATTTATTATTTGTTAACATAAAGTAAATTCATTTTTCAATTTGGTACTAGGCATCCCTAATACCTTTGTCGTACTCTTGTGCAATGACAAGTGAAAAAACACTCATCGTGGGAATAACACATCTAGCATGGAAAATATTGGCCACCCCTCACCGCCTTGCGAGTGGTAGAGTACACAAAAGAGAAGTTTATTTTGAAAATTAGAGATGGCACATGCAAATTTGCTTAGAACGGCATGGAAATACCGCATATAGGTAGGTATAGTGGACTCATATGGCAAAACTGGTTTAAAGAGTTTTGGATGCACAAGTAGTGATCATACTTGGTGCAAAATGAAGGCTAGCAAAAAGATTGAGAAGCAACTAACCAAGAAACAAAAAATCTCGTACCCAAGCATTAAGCATAAGTAACACTGAATAATGCACCACAAGTAAGATATAAATTTCATTGCAGAACTATTGACTTCTGTGCTTGCATGGGGAATTACAAACCTTAACATCAATATTCTTACTAAAGCACAATTACTCATCAACATGACTCACATATCATATCGTCATATCTCAAAACCATTACTAAGAATCAAGTTTATTTTTTCCAATGATCTTCAGGAAAGTTTTTATTATATCCTCCTTGGATATATATCAATTTGGCACTATTTTCATATGTTGCTTTTGATAAGCTCAAACAAATATAAGTGAAGAACATGAACAAAATTTTTCTTTCTCTCAAAATTATCTAAGTGAAGCAAGAGAGAATTTCTGAAATTTTACTAACTCCCAAATAAATCGAAGTGAAGCATGACAACATTTCTTCAAAAATTACAAAGCACACCATGTTCAAAAAGATATAAGTGAAGTACTAGAGCAAATCCATGGCTCTAAAAATTTAAGTGAAGCATAGGAGCAAGCATAGCATAATTTTTGGCTCTCTCTAAAAGGTGTGTTCATCAAGGATTCAACACTTAGAACCCAAAGAAAAATAAGCAAAGAGACAAATCATACAAGATGCTCCAAGCAAAACTCATAATATGTGACGAATAAAAATATAGCTTCAAGTAAAATACCGATGGTTGTTAGAAGAAAGCGGGGATGCCACTCAGGGGCATCCCCAAGCTTAGTTGCTTACTACTTCTTGAATATTACCTTGGGGTGCCTCGGGCATCCCCAAGCTTATCCTTTTTCTAATCCTTATTCCTTCATCCATCGTAAGATCACCCAAAACATGAAAACATCAATCACACAAAACTCAACAAAACCTTTGTGAGAATCGTTAGTATAAGAAAGCAAACCACTACTATAAGTACTGTTGTAAACCTATTCATATTTTGTTTTTGCATTATATCTACTGTATTCCAACTTTTCTATGGCAAAAGCTCATCAAAGAAAACCATAGAATCATCAAAACAAGCACATAACAGAAAGAAAAAAGAATCTATCAAAAACAGAATAGTCTGTAGCAATCTGACTATTTCAAATACTTCTATTACTCCAAAAATTCTGAAAAAATTAGGTTGAAGCAATTTGTCTATTAATCTTCTGCAAAAAGAATCAACTCAAAAGCACTCTTCTGCTAAAAATGAAAAATAATCTCGTGAGCACAAAAGTTTCTATTTTTCAGCAAGATCAAATCAACTTTTACCCAAATCATCTCAAAGGCCTTGCTTGGCACAAACACTAAATTAAACCACAAAAACATATCTAACCAGAGGTATAATTTGGTATTTAATTGAAAACAGCAAGAAAACCAAAAAGCAAAAAGATACAAGTTGGCTTGCCCCCCAACGAGCGCTATCGTTTTACGCCCCTAGCTAGGAATAACGCGTAGGATCTAATTGTTGTCATCCTTATCTCCAATTCTTTGGTCAAACACTTGGGATTTTCCAAGGATTTTGCATATAAATTCTCAACAACAATACTTCTAGGCACAAGATTGAAAAACTTAGTTTTGCAAAAATGGTCTCTTATGACTTCAATGAAGTTGGGGTGAAAACCAATCATCATAAGATCTCCTTTATCATTGCTAGAAGTTGCACCTTTGTTTTTTGTGACTTGAGTAGTCTTACTAATTTTCACGGGAGTTCTAGCAGAAGCATAAGCCATACCAAGATTAGAAAAAATTTCTTCCAGTTTATCAATCCTAGACGGGCTCTCTTTGATTTTTTCATTAATTATAGTTCCCTTTTCTTTTAACAACTTAAAAACGTCTCCTGCTTTTGACCCAATTTTAGTAGCATAACTTTGCATTTTCCAATCCAAGTTTTCAACATGTTCTACGGTAAGCATTTTCTTTTCAATAGCATCAAGTCTTTCCATAACATGCTCGAGAGTCAAAATTGTTTCATTGATCATGAGTGGTGGTGAACCCACTAAATTTCCCAAAGCAATAAAAGCATCAAGCGAAGGACACATCAAAAAATTCCCACTGTAATCGTATCAAGGACGAATCTATACCAAGTGCTGATGCCCACATAAAAACAACAAAGAAGAACAAAGGTAGATTGCTTACGGATAGATCTATTATGAGCATTACGAATTCGATACCAAGCATCTTTT
Organism: Triticum dicoccoides; assembly: GCF_002162155.2. Classification (NCBI taxonomy): domain Eukaryota; kingdom Viridiplantae; phylum Streptophyta; class Magnoliopsida; order Poales; family Poaceae; genus Triticum; species Triticum dicoccoides. Next base: position 277,272,130 of record NC_041393.1, on the reverse strand, counting down.
AAGTTCTCCCCTCCCCTTTGTTCAAAGTTAAGAACCTCGTTCTCGGAGGTGTATGAAATAGAGGAAGAAGTATCCATAATGACAAAAAGTGGTGAACAAGATTGCACAGAAAAACAGATCCGACGAGAAAACGACGAACAAAAAAGAGGGAGAGTAAAACGGCAAATTTTTGTGAAGTGGGGGAGAGGAAAACGGGAGGCAAATGGCAAATAATGTAAATTGCGAGGAGATGAGTTTTGTGATTAGGAACCTGGTCGATGTTCAAGATCCTGCCCGGCAACAGTGCTAGAAATTCCTTTTGATGTCTGCTAGAACTACGTAGGTATTTCCCCAAAGAGGAAGGTATGATGTAGTATAGCGACGGTAGGTATTTCCTTCAGTGATTAGATGAAGGTTATCGAACCAGTAGGTGAACCTCCTCACACCACATAAACAACATCTGCACACAAATAAAAAATACTCGCAACCCGATGTGTTAAAGGGGTTGTCAAACCCTTTCAGGTACGTCGCCTCAAGATAGGCAAATAATGTGAGGTAAAAGTGTTAGATAGGATAAATACATTGCGGAAAAAATAAGTTGCAACAAGGTATTTTTGAATTTTTGGTTTAATAGATCTGAAAATAAATGCAAAGGAAAATAGATCGCAAAGGCAAATATGATGAAAAGAGACCCGGGGCCGTAGGTTTCACTAGTGGCTTTTCTCGAGAAAAATAGCAAACGGTGGGAAAACAATATTGTTTGGCAATTGATATAACTTCAAATAATCATGATGATATGCAGGCATTTATCATTATATAGGCATCATGTCCCAGATTAGTGCACTTACTCCTGCCTGCATCTACTACTATTACTCCACACATCGACCGCTATCCAGCATGCATCTAGTGTATTAAGTGCATGGAAAGACGGAGTAATGCAATAAGAACGATGACATGATGTGGACAAGTTCTATTTATGTAGAAATGGACCCTATCTTGTTATCCTTGGTAGCAATGATACATACGTGTCGTTTCCCTTTTTGTCACTGGGATCAAGCACCGTAAGATCAAACCCATCACAAAGTACCTCTTCCCATTGCAAGATAAATAGATCAAGTTGGCCAAACAAAACCCAAATATCGGAGAAGAAATACAGGGCTATAATCAATCATGCATATAAGGATCAAAGAAGACTCAAATAACTTTCATGGATAAAAACATAGATCTGATCATAAACTCAAAGTTCATCGGATCCCAACAAACACACCGCAAAAAGACTTACATCATATGGATCTCCAAGAGACCATTGTATTGATAATCAAGAGAGAGAGAGAGAGGAAGCCATCTAGCTACTAAATAAGGACATGTAGGTCTACAAAGAACAACTCACGCATCATCGGAGAGCCACCAATGGACATGATGCACCCCTCCGAGATGGTGTCTAGATTGGATCTTGTGTTTCTGGACTCTGCGGCGGCTGGAATTGATTTTCGTCGACTCCCCTAGGGTTTCTGGAATATTGGGGTATTTATAGAGCAAAGAGGCGGTTCAGGGGGCACTGAGGTGAGCACAACCCACTAGGGCGCGCGCTAGTGGGTTGTGCTCCCCCTCGGAGCACCCCCAGGTGCTTTCCTGGCCCACTGGATGTCTTCTAGCCCAAAACAAATCCACAAATAGTTTCACTGTGTTTGGACTCTGTTTGGTATTGATTTCCTGCGATGTAAAAAACATGCAGAAAACAGTAACTGGCGCTGGGCACTATGTCAATAGGTTAGTACCAAAAAATGATATAAAAGGACTCTAAAATGATTGTAAAACATCCAAGAATGATAATATAACAACATGGAACAATAAAAAAATTATAGATACGTTGGAGACGTATCAACAGCCTTTGCCACACAGTTTCTTCTACGCACCATGTGTGATGCATTCAATAACGCAAATGATAAAATTGTTAATACCGTGTGCAATGGAAATGCTATCACAAATGATTTAACGGGGAACATTGTGTGTGATGTACATGTGAACAGAAACATTTTCCTTGGAGCGACTGTGTGGGATGTATATACGAACGGAAACGTTTAGCGGGGACTGGCTGTGTGGGATGAACTTACGGCAGGAAATGATTTCACATGTATAATTGATTTTTGTAGCACTACTATACGTATAACCATATTTGATCGCTCGCCATTCGCACACGACCTAATTTTGCCAAGCGTGTGTGCCAGGAGGGCATATCCCTGACGATTTCTGGGTCATGTGGGAAGGACCCCCCTATTGCAGTCACTCACTAGGCGATGGTTCCAAATGCCGTCGCGGAAAGGGGTTAAAAACCGTTTGTATAGCACCTCGCTGTACTAGTGTAAGGTCTTTTGACCTAGAAAAAAATAAGGAGAGGACTCTCAGGACGGAGCACCACTATCTCGAGGTGGAACTTGGGCAAGAGCACTTTTGCCCTCCGGTGAAGCGATTCCATCGTGGGAACTTCCCTCCCGGAGGGGGAAATCAAAGCCATCTTCATCACCAACAACCCTCTCATCTTTGGGAGGCCAATCTGCATCAACATCTTCAACAACACCATCCCATCTCAAATCTTAGTTCATCTCTTGTGTTCAATCTTTTTACCAGAACCTCAGATTGGTACCTGTGGGTGACGTGACTAGTAGTGTTGATTACATCTCTTAGTTGATGCTACATTTTTATTTGGTCGAAGATTATATGTTCAGATCCATTATGCTACTTAATACCCTTCTGATCTTGAGCATGAATATTATTTGTGAGTAGTTGCCTTTGTTCTTGAGGCCACGGGAGAAGTCATCTTGCAAGTAATCATGTGAATTTGATATTCGTTCGATATTTTGATGATATGTATGTTGTGATTCCCATAGTAGTGTTATGTGAACGTCGACTACATGACACTTCACCATCTTTGGGCCTAAAGGAATGCATTGTGGAGTAGTTATTAGATGATGGGTTGCTAGAGTGATAGAAGCTTAAACTATAGTTTAAGCACTATTTCGTAAGGGGTTGGTTTGGATCCATGTGTTTAATGTGATGGTTAGATTTTATTATAATACTTTTCGCGTAGTTGTAGATGCTTGCGAGGGGGTTAATCATCAGTGGGAGGCCTGTTCAAGTAAGAATAGCACCGAAGCACTGGTTCACCCACATATCAAATTATCAAAGTAGTGAACGCAAATCAAACCAACATGATAAGAGTGACTAGATGAAATCCCCGTCTGCCCTCAAGAACACTTTGCTTATTATCTGAGATAGTACCAGCCTGTCCTTTGCTGTCAAAAGGATTGGGATACCTTGCCGCACTTATTGTTACTATTGTTACTTGTTACTTGTTACAAATTATCTTTCTATCAAACTACTTGTTACAGACTATTTTAGTGCTTGCAGAAATTAACTTGCTGAAAACCACTTGTCATTTCCATTTGCTCCTAGTTGGGTTCGACACTCTTACTTATCGAAAGGACTATAATTGATCCCCTATACTTGTGGGTTATCAGGTGCCCACAAGCTTGGGGGGAGCACCCTCTGAGCTTGTGGCACATCGTGGCTCTTCTGGCCTCCTCCTGAAGCTTCCAGGGTGTCTTGTGGTCCAAAAAAGATTGTCAAAAAGTTTCGTTCCATTTGGACTCCATTTGGACTCCGTATAAAGATAAAAATAAGGGAAAAACAAATCCCAAAAATTGATATAAAATAGCATAATAATGCATATAAAACATCCAAGATTGATAATATAATATCATGGAACAATAAAAACTTATAGATACGTTGGAGATGTATCAGCTGGCACGGATCATGATGGAACCTCGCAAGCCTTCCACCCCTCGTGAGCCCCTTGGGTGTTGCGAGCTTACCGACTCCTAATCAATGAGCTTCCACAAGTGCACTCCGTCAAGCGACTCGACAGCGCTGTGTTGCTAGGTGACTTTTTCTTCAAACTAAGGGCGCCCCACGGGATGCACCAACCTCAAGCTGACCTGTGCCAAGAACGGCTGCTGCATAACTTTTGGTTGTGTAACGAATCTTGATCATGCTAGATTAGCTTTTGTTGCCTACATAAGTATGAGTTTGAGGCATTGCCACCTCAGGTGCCACGCGTCCGCGGCTCCTCTCCTGACCATGCCATGAAAGAAGGATGGCACGATGTTAGTGCTCGGGTCTGTCCCTGTGGTGTCGCTAAATCCAAGCGATCGAGCTCTGGCTCACTAGGCAGACCCCTGCACGTCACCTCATTAAGGTCCACGGTGTCCTGCCTCTTCATGAAATGGCCTCGAGATAGTCGTCGAGCGCGCGTCGCCCCCCCCCCCCTTATTGTGGATTGTGGCAGCATGCAGCTACACCAAGAGCATGGTGCAGACCACCTGGAGACAAAGGAGTTCCCGAGCCCAATGCCTGGGACATCCGACACCTCCTCAAGTTCCGCCCGTGACCGTGACACGTACGTACGAAGTGGGGCTGTACACACCCCAGAGACTCTCGATAGAGATCCTGCCCACACCCAAGTGGAAGCCCCATGCTCCACGCTAGTGGGACAATCAAATGAGGTCGCCCCATGGGCCCCACCAACCTCAAGCTGATCTGTGCCCGACACAGCGGCTGCACCTTTTCTTGCTGGCCACATGCTTGCTACCTCTCCCTGGGACTCACGCGATCAGCGGCTGATCATGGTGCCTACGCTCGGGTCAATCCCAGCAGCACAGAAAAACCAAAGCGGTCGGGCTCTAGCTGGTGGGCCTGCTCCCGTGCACGTCACCCCACCAAGATCCTTGGTGCCTAGCCTCCTCACGTGGCGCCCATGAGTGAGCTGAGAAGCGTGCCCCGCCCCCAAGGTGGAACCTTCTGTATGCAGGATGCCTCAGGAATGGACCACTCGGGAGATCCCGCGAGGCGCGCCCTGCAAGCCGCTCGCTGCCAGATGCTACAAAAGCTAAGTGTGGACACCTCTGGGGGCGGTCTCGCGAACACTGGCACTTTCCCTCGTGCGGGCTACTTGTGTGTCAAAGGGGGATCCCCGAGAATCACATCTCAGGTTCCCTCACTAGCTCCCGGTGCCCCTTACCTCATGGCCTTGCCCAGGCACCATGACCTGGCATACCAGCCACAGCCATGGCCCGCCCGGGCGCTGGGTCCTAACAACGTAGAGCACAAAGGCAAGCAAGAGGGGAAACAAGCATCAGGAGGAAGCCCCGCGTGATCACGGGCATTCTTTACAACGCTAGAATACTTTAGCAAAATCATTGTCTTCACGCCTCCACGAGGCACCGTCCGTTTGTTGCAGGATAATAAAAGAGCTCTAAGAAGAAGCCTTGCCGTCACCACCACCGCTGCTGTCGGTACTGTTGAGTATAATGTTTATTAGGAAAGACGAGATAGACTAGGATTTGTTCTGGCTTGTCTTATACTCCAAGTAGATGATTGTACTCCTATATATATGCCCACGAGGCTCAAGCAATACAACGAACTATTCCACCAACCCGTCTCTCCCTTCTAACATGGTATCAGTTTCCGGGTTCTAAACCCTAGCCGCCACCGCTTCCGCACCCGCGCGCCGCCCCTGGGGCGGTCGGCCTCCATGACCGCCGCCGGGGGCCGCGCCGCCCGTACCTAGGATTCGTCCGCCGCTCGTGTTGACCGGCCGCCCTAGAGAGTCTTTTCCCCGAACCCTTGCTCCGGGGTTTTTCTCTCTCCCGCCAGTCATCTTGATCAGCGGTTTCTTTTTGGTTTTCTGATCTAATCTTGATCGGTTTGCGTCGCCCACCGCCGCCGTCGACCCCGTGCGCCTCTACTCCAACCCCGACGTGATTGGTCGGCTTCTTCACCGACCCAGCGGCCCCACGCGTCTGCCCGCAGGTCGCCCCGACCCGCCGGCCTCGCGCGTCGTCCGCGCGTCTGTCCGCCGGTCGCCGCGACCCGGCGGCCTTGCGTCATGTGGTGGCCCTTCACCGCCAATGTTCGTGCATCGGCCCGCCCGTCGATCTACGCCGGCCGTCACCCCCCTGCTCCGACCGGGACTCCTGCATCACCCCGACCCGGCGGCCTTGTGCCATGTGGCGGCCAATCATAGCCGCCTTGCCGCCCACTGTCATCGGCTTCATCTTGGACTCTGCCGCCACCCCGTCTCCACCGAACGGCGTCCCCGACCTCGCGCGTGATCGTATTGATCACCCGCCCGCCGCCGCGATCCACCTCATCTACACCGTGTGACCGACCTGGCCCGTCGGTTGCGCGCGCCTCCGCAGGCCCCGTGAAGACCGTCCCGAGTTCAGCGCGCCCCTCTACCGATCGAACAGCGGGTTGCCGCTGCGTCGCCCTGTCGGGCCGCAGTGCCACCGCCCCGTGGTTCTTCTCCTGGATGCACTGACCCGCATCACCGCTGTGTCGCCCCTTCGGGCCGTAGTGCCGCGGCCCGCGGTCCACCACCGCCCCGAGGCCGTCCGCTCCAGGTCGTCCCCGTGGCAGCACCGACCCTTGTGCCGCCGCTGCATCGCCCCATCGGGCCGTAGCGAGCGTGGCACGCGGTCCACGCTGTCGTTCCGAGGTCGTCTCCGTGGTTGCACCGACTCACGCTTCTCTGCTGCCCCGCCCCTTCGGGCTATCGCGCCGCGGCCCGCGGTCCCTGCCGCCTCCCTGAGGTCTTCCGCTATCGCCTTGACCTACCCGCCGCCGCCACGTCGCCCGTTCGGGCCGTAGCACCATGGCCCGCGGTCCACCGCCGTCGCTGTGCGTCGACTTCCCGTGTTATGCGTCGCGCCGCCTCCCTTGGCGCGGGAACGCCACCGTCCTCGCTGGTCTTCGTCATGTTGTTGGGTTCTCCTCGCCTACTTCGAGCACCGCCGCCGCGCTCCTAACTTAGCCGCCGCTGCCGCCATCAGGCCGCCGCCGCCGTTCTTCTTCGGCCATCACTGCTGCTACCCCCGTAGCCAATGCCGCCGCCCATCCACCTCCCTTCATCTTCGTCCAGCACCAGCCCGTCACCAGCGTCAGCGTCATCTACCCCGACCACTTCGTCTACTCCGACCACCGTTGGTGACGTTGGCCCCGCGCTGATGGACGCCGCAATCATCGTCGAGTTCTTCTTTGTTGGCCCCTCCGACTTCTCCGACATGGCGTATAGCTCGTGAAAGTCCCTCGCCTATGCATGCCGGGTGCTGGCAACACCGATGCGTGCCTTCATCCACAACGTGTCCTCTGGCCTGGCAAGCCTGGTCGGCGCTTCGTCAACTTCGTCTTCGTCCGTCTACGCATGCCCATTGCTGGCAACACCGGTGCGTGCCTTCGTCCATGATGTGTCCCCGGGCTTGGCAAACCCGCCGCGACGCGTCGTCAACACCATCATCCTTCCACCGCACCCTACTTCAACACCATTGCGCCCATGATTAACTCGGCTCCCCCTTGCGCCCGCGGCTCCACGGCGACTTCCTCGACACCGGCTACCCCGACTCAACATCGACCACGGCATTCTTCGCATGGCTACCTCGACCACGGCTCCACCACCCACGCTCTCGGCTACCTCGACAAACGGCACAAAGGGCTATCACTTGCTTGAGCAACCTCGTCGGTTGCCACTCCAGCCACGACTCCGTGATGCGTCGACCATTACGACTATGGGGGGGTGGGTGGGTGTTTGTCGGCTTGCCTTCGGATTCTTCTCCAGTCTCACCGTCTGCGTCACTACCGTTGTGACTGCGGGGGGATGTTGAGTATAATGTTTATTAGGAAAGACGAGATAGACTAGTATTTGTTCTGGCTTGTCTTGTACTTCAAGTAGATGATTGTACTCATATATACTCCCTCCGTTCAGAATTATTTGTCTTGAAAATGGATGTATCTAGAACTAAAATACGTATAGATACACTCATTTTCACGACAAGTAATTCCGAACGGAGGGAGTATATGCCCACGAGGCTCAAGCAATACAACAAACTATTCCACCAACCCCTCTCTCCCTTCCAACAGGTACTGTTGCCGCCGCCTTCTTCAACCTTGTCGGATCTCGTACCATTGTTGCAGGAGAATTTCTCGAGTAGCGTGTCCACATGGCCCTCTACGGCCTCCACAAGGCCATCACAGAATGCTTCAGGAACGGGAGTCATCACCTTGCAGAAGTCGTAGTCCGGGTCACCATGGAGAAGGTGGCTAAAGACGTGCGTCGTCGCCTGAAAGAAGAGGTCACGACACTCCTCCTCCAGGATGATGTCCACCTTCTGGGCCCCGTCATCAAGCTTCTCCATGAGCTTGGAGGAGAATTGGGCGAAGTCGGCGTCGTGGGCAGGAGGGGAACCCTGAGCTTCTCCCTGCAGTTGGAGCTTAGGGTGCCGCGAGCCTGGAGCTCGAACGAGGGGAGCACTTTGAGGCGCTCGCGCTGCTCCTGCTCTTGATCCACCTCACCCACGGCCTGCGAGCTCGCGCTGGCCGTGCCATACGTGGGAGTCCAAAGGGAAGCAAGCTTTTTCTTGGTCTTAGCTTGGGCCTGTCGCGCGGTTGCCGGCCAGGTCTCGGTTTCACCAAGCGCCACCTTGAGGCTAGCAATTTCTTGCCGAAGCTCCTCATGCTTGGCCTCGAAGGCGTCCTCCTGCAGCTTCAGCTCCCTGTTATGTTCGTCAACGAGCTTCGAGCGGTCCGCCGCTGCCTTCGTGTCAGCGTCCGCTTGGATCTTCTACTCTTTAGCCTCTAGCTGAGCATCTTCTTCAGAGACGCGTTTCACATGGCAACTTTGGCGGCGGCCACCCCGTGCCCTAGCGCCTGTAGATGCTCGCGATCCGTAGCTTGCTCAATCGAAGCCTTCCCCAGGTTAGACTCATGGTCCGCATGCTTCGCCTCGCGGGCTTTGAGGTCGTCCACCCGTGATTGGAGCTGTTGCGACTGCGCGACTCGTTCATCCTGGAGCGCCTTCAAGCTGGCTTCCGCCTCATTATGGCACTTGACAGCCGCATCGGCCTCCGGGAGCATAGACGCGCAAGCCGCCTTCGCCTCACTCCGCACGGGTGGCCACGTTCTCACACTGGCCCTCCTTCGTAGCAAGATCGAGCTGGCGCCACCCGTCGGCGAGCCTCAGACGCTCCTTAGCAAGGCGCGCCTCGGCGTCCTGGAAGTCCGCCCCAAGCCGATCGAGTGCGGTCCTGGCATCGCTTAAAGCCTCCCATCTAAGCAAGGCGGGGCAGCTCACAAGCGCGAGGGCACGACCCGAGCTCGGCTCCTCCTTGCCCGCGGTCGCCACAGCCGAGGATGCCCCAGCGGCGTGAGCCTTAAGCAAGAGGCACGCCAGGACTCCCTCTGCGTCCGCCCGCAGCGGGCGCCACGGGGGCTCACCGTGCCATCCTCGGAAGGGTTGGAAGCAGACGTAGCCTGTAGGTCTCCTACGGCACGCCCCATGTTGTTCGTCGTCTTGTTGAGTGGGCGACAGGTGGGATGTTGGGCGCTCTGTCCTTCCCTGCTGCTGCCTCCCCTTCGGTAGTGGGCCCCATGTGCGGTACGCCGCAGCTTCCGTTAAGGGAAACCAGGGGCCGGCTCGCCTCGGCCTCAAGGGTCGCGCCTGCTCATGGCAACCTCTCTTTGACCCCCGGGCGCCCCGCCTCGGTGATGGGGCAGCGGGTGGCCCCCTCGCGCCCCTCGGTGCTCCCGGCTGGCGTCGGCGCCCCCTTCCGGCTAAGGGCTGCCTTCGCATCCGCTTTCTTCCTCCTCTTCTTCTAGTCATCGTTTGCTCGCCTGCGCAAATGGGGGTCAGTTTGGACTCGCTCAGGGGGTACAAGCACCAGGAAAAAATGAGTGGGGGGCTTACACGTCTCAGGCAGCCCATTTCCTCTTCCTGTCCGCGGTGGACAGCGCGTCGCCGTCATTCTCGAGCATTGCCCCGGCCCTATCTTCCGGGCACTCAGGGCGGTTCCCGGCGAACCTGGTCGTGCTATCAACTTCCTTAGGAGCCTGGGGGTGCCCCACCATCTGGAATGTCTCGGCTCCTGGGGACTCGGTCGCCTGTCACTGTGGTTCGCCTCTGTGGCGAGCGGCACGATGGCCGAGGTGTCGGACCCGGCCTCGTTGACTGCCCCGGCTGGTTGAGGGGGCACCACCGCGGGTTGCATGCTGTCGACGTCCTCGTCCCCAAGGTCGCAAATGAGCGAGCGGCGGGAGCTTCGGGCGCATGGTCGACGGATCCTCCATAGTCCCCTCCGAGGCCTTCACGATGTCGCTGCCACTAGAGTCCAGTACCACAGTGAGGAGGTTCTCGCGGGTCCTGACATGGCCATCGGGCACGATCCCCCACCAGTCAAAGATGGGCATCACCGCGACCAGCTCCGCCTTCTCCTGATATCGGTACAGGGGGTGCGCATCCTCAGCGGGGTCCTTGCTAGGGCTACTGAGCAGGGTCGCCAGAGCCCCATCCAACTCGTCGGGCTTCAGGCCGCCGGCGCATAGCCTCATCACATCCTTCACGCCAGTATATGCGCACATGGGCCGAGAGTGCTCCTGGAGTGGTGCAGTGCTGCCGCAAGTAATCCCTTACGACCATCGGCCCAACAGCTGCGTGGCCTGGTGCGCAGCCATCCATTCCAAGACCGGCACCATCCTCGGGTCGCTGAGCTTCTCGTTCCCCCACCTGGGGTTCTGCTCAGCCGGTTGCGCAGGAATCATCAGGAGTGGGCTAGTCCAGCACGCATCCATGAATACCCAGCGCTGTCGGCAGCCCTCCACCTTCTTCCCGGACTTCAAGAGAATGATGCATCCTCCATCGCCTTGACAACAAGGAAAGAGACACACGCAGAGCGTTGATTCGCGGCGGTGAACCTCAGGCTGAAAAAGTGGTGGAAGAGTGCCACCGAGGGCCTCATGCCCACAAAAGCTTCATAGTAAAAGGAAAAAATGGCTGGTAGGAGGATAGAATTGGGTTGAGGTGAAGAGCGTGGATCCGATAATGAGAAAGGATGGCGTACAAGAATATTGAGAACGGCGGCACCAAGCCGGCATAAAAGGTATGGAGGAAGAAGGGGTAGGCGGACGCCCCCAGAGGCCCATACCACTCTGCTCTTGCGAGACGGGCCAGATCTTGGCCGCCTTCCATTCATTCTGATCGCCGACCATCAGCGGGAGCACCAGGTGTAAGTGCATCTAGTGCCCCTTAGTGATTTTGGTGTATTGAAGACTTATAGGTTAAGGGACTAATGTGTTTATGAGTGTACACAGGTCTATAAGTCTATGAGGAGTTTGATATTTATAGAGAAAGTCGACCCCTAAAAATGAATATCTTCGACTGAAGATTTTGGTATTCCTGAGGACTTTCATGAAGACTTTGAAAGTGAAGAAATTGGTGTGTCCGTGAAGACTTGATATTCATGCAAGGAATATGAAGCTTGAAGACTTTCGTTTTCATAGTTTTGTTTTTCTCCTTCTTGAGTCATAGGAAACACCGTACTGTTAAAGGGGGTCGAGGAAATACTAAGAAAAAATTTCCATGTGATGCTCAACTCAAAATCCTACACCTACCAATCCCTTCGAGTGAAGCCATTAGAAATCTCATACAGTTCAATCAATTTCTTCAGTGACAGAGACGAAGTTCTTCTGGTCGCTAAGGAATTTGTTCTGACTGAGGAGTTAGAAATTCGCCAGTGTGGATTGCCTACACAGTGAGGAACATGATAGCCCTGAGAAATTTGAGAGTCAAATTTCCGACTGTTGCGGTGCTACGCGCCAGCTGTCCCAAAATATCTTATCCACATAACAGTCATATCATTGAAGGGCATTTATGTCTTATCATGTCGGACTGCTCCCTAGGCTATAAATAGCCACCCCCTACAACCACTAGCTGGTTGGCTGCTCCGAGAGAAACTGACACTTGTCATTTGAGAGCAACCCATCCTCCGAGAACTTTGAGCGAAAATCATCGAGTGAGGAAAATCCCAAACCCCAAACACCTACAAACCCAAAGTGATTGAGCATCACTAAAGAGATTGATCCTGCGTGGATCCGACGCTTGTTACCTTTGAAGACTGTGCTTCTTCCAGACGGTTAGGCTTCATGGTCTAGAGCATCCAAGAGGAATTGTGGATCGCCGAGTGACCGAAGTCTGTGAAGGTTTGGAAGTCGCCTGAAGACTTACCACGAGTGATTGGACGAGGTCTGTGTGACCTTAGTTCAAGGAGAATACGGTGAGGACTTGGTGTCCTGGGCTGCGTGCTCAGCGACTGGGTGTCCGGGACTGTGTGTCCTCGAGTTTAAATACTCAGCCGCTCCAATCAGACGTACAACTGAGACAGCAGTTGGAACTGGTCTACCAAATCATTGTCTTCACCAACCTTACTGGTTCTATTTCCTCAACTCTTTCATTTCTTCATTACTGTGTTGAGTGATTGTTCATATCTGTGTTTGAAGACTTTGACTGAAGACTTTCTCAATTTCCTTAGTTCAATTTCTTCAGTCTGTTTGTATTCATCTTGTGTTATCCTGTGTTTACGCTTTCTGTACTCTGTGTTTGTCTTCATTTCATCATGATGACCATGTGTGTATTCTGTCATGCTTACTTCTGAGTACTTATTGCGCTACAAGTAGTTCTTCGCTACGGAAATTCCTCACCGGCAAATTCCTCAGTGAAGAATTCATAAAAATCGCCTATTCACCCTCCCCTCTAGTCGATATAACGCACTTTCAATTGGTATCAGAGCAAGGTACTCCCTTGTTCTGTGTGATTTTGGTTTAACCACCTAAGTTCTAGTTATGTCGACCGTAGGTATGATCAAGGTCTCTGCTGGGTGTCCTACCTACGATGGCACGGACTACCCCTACTGGAAGAATAAGATGCGAATGCATCTTGAAGCAATTGACAACGATCTATGGTGCATTGTGGAAAATGGTGTTCCCTCAGTCACACCTTCTCTGAATGCTGCTGATGTGAAGAGATTCAAGCAAATCAATTCTCAAGCGAAGAATATCATATGTGGTCATCTGAGTACAGGGCAGTATGGTAGAGTGAGTGCTTTGGAAACTGCTAAGCTTATCTGGAATAGGCTCTCCAAAGTAAACAAAGGAGTCTCAACTCAACGTGACTCTCGTGTTGATGTTCGTCGCAATCTCTTCAACCGCTTCAAAAGACTCGACAATGAAAATGTTCAGCAAACCTTCGATCGCCTCACTGATATCTCAAATGAGCTTCAAGCGCTCGGTGCCACTGACATCACCGATCATGAGGTGGTGAAGAAATTGTTGAGATCACTCGATTCGTTATTTGACACTCTGGCACTGATGATTCAAGAGCGTGCTGATTACAAGTCACTAGATCCTGCTGATATCCTCAAGAGGCTAAATACTCATGAGTTCTAGCTTGCTGAAAAGAGAGATCTCTATGGTTCAAGCTATGGCAGAACACGTGCCCTGAAGGCCAAGGCAGTGTCTGAATCTGAATGTGAAGATTCTGGTAGTAGCCTTGGTGATCCTGAAGAATTGAGCCAAGAGCTAGCACTGCTCGTGAAGAAGTTCCAGAAATTCTCAAGACATGGTCTCTTTGGAAATCTTCAAGGAGCAGTGATTCCTCATCAAGTGATTATAAGAGAAGGCTATGCCACAAATGCAAGAAGCATGGTCACTACATTCAAGATTGTCCTCAGTGGGACAAGGAACTAAAGAAGAAGAAATACAAGGATTACAGTTCTGATGATGCCAAGAAGAAGAAGAAATCTTCAAAGTCTTCATCATCAAAATCCTCGAAGTCTTCATCCCACAAGAAGAGCAGCTCCAAGAAGGCTCGGGCATTCATTGGCAAGGAAATGGATTCTGAGGCTGAATCTGAGTATAATGAGGAAGAGGAGGCATCCAAGGAGTCTGAGTCAGGTGTGGCAAGTCTAGCTCTTGCTACCGCAGTTGTCAGCAAGTCTATCTTCAACTCTGAAGAAAATGGCAACACCAACAACGCTGATGAAGGCAATGACGACTACGCTCCCACCTATTGCTTCATGGCAAAGGCTGCTAAGGTAACTAAATACCCCTCCTCTGAATCAAGTGAGGATGAATCTGATGAAAATCTCAAGCCTAGCTACTCTAAACTTGCTAAGATTGCTGTGAAACAACAAAAGGCTATTGAAAAACTTCAAAACATGCTAGACAAAAGTGATGATATGTTGGGTGATGAAATGGACCGCAGTAAAGACTTAACTAAAAATCTTCAGAGTCTTCAGTCTAAGTTTGACAACCTTCAAAGTCATCATAAAACTCTCTTAACTGATCATGAGAAACTTTCCTATGAATTTCTTCAAAGAAAGCAAGATCTTGAGAAGCTAAGAGTGAGTTATGAAGATCTTCAGAAGGAGCGCGATTCATTACTTGCTCAACAAATCAGCGCTACTCAGGAAGAATTTGATCCTCCATGCTTAAAGTGCATTGAACGTGAATCTGCTAATTCTTCACCTGAATGTTCAAATGCTTCAAATATTACAAATTCTTCACCTGCCTCTGCTATCACTAATTCCTCATCTGAGGACATTGCTAGTATCACTAACGATGCAGGGCTGAAGGAATTGTATATGACAGGCATGTACAAAAGCCTCAAAGGGCATCAGACTCTCTGTGATGTGCTTAAAAAGCAGATCCTCAACAAAAACCCTAGGAAAGAGGGTATTGCCTTTGAGAGGAAACTCAATGTTGATGGAACATATTGGAAGCCTGAGCAGTACCCCAAAACCTCATGGGTTGCTGCAAAGGGATCTCCAGTTGATCCATCTAACTTATCTGGCTTTACATGTGAATCTCCTCATTCTTCTGATGAGTCATTTGACTCCAACTATAAACTGTTCAAAAATCAGAATGGTGAAGTATTTGCTAGATATGTTGGCACTAACTGCAGGAACGGTTCCCCTATGAAGAAAATCTGGGTTCCCAAAAGTTATGTTGAAAGTCTTCAGGTGAATGTCCTCATGACACCACCAGTGAAGAATAGGAACCCCAGATCAAACTCTTCATATGGACCAAATTCTTCATATGGATCCAAGTCCTCATGCGGACCAAATTCCTCACATGGATCAAATTCCTCAAAAGTATCAAAATCCTCATATGAAGATCATCGTGCTAACAACTCTGTTTCGCAGGGAAGAGCCAAGGGCTATGAATATGAGCATTATTCTTCTAATCATTATGTTCATAAGTCCTCGAAGAATTTCTCTGCTTATTCATATGCTTACCCTAACCCCTCTTATGTGAAATGAAATGGTTTGGCATCTTTGCCACCTTTCTCTTATGGAGCTCGCATAGTGATGAACTCTTTGCCACCCCTTCAGATGTGGGTGGTGAAGAAAAAGAACTAATTTCTTATGCAGGGTCAGGTCTCCAGACGTGATAAATCGTCTGAAGAATTTGCTGGGGACCTAACAAAAGTGCCTGAAAGGACGTAGGCAAATCATGATGAAATGAACTTTCATTTCACATGTCCTCACATTGCTTATCTGTGCTATTGCTTGATGAAATTGAACTGATGATACTGATGTCATATTCTTCACTTATGAAGTATATGAGTTTGTAAGATGCACTAATTCATCTGCAGGATGATCAACCCAAAGCAAATGAGTGGGTCCTCGATAGTGGATGTACAAACCACATGACTGGTGACAAGAATCTATTGATGGATGCTCCCTTAACACCGTCACATCTGAAGCATATCATCTTCGCTGACAAAGGCAAAAGTCAGGTATTGGGTCTAGGTAAGGTTGCGATCTCAAAGGATCGACACATGGACAAGGTCATGCTTGCCGAGTCCTTAGGATAAAACCTCATGTCTATCTCAATGCTTTGTGATCTTGATATGTTGTGATCATGGAAGCTGACAATTCCAAAGTCTTCGAAGGCTTTAGGAGAGGAGACTTGTACATTGTTGATTTCTCTACAGGACCACAACCTGCCGTGTGCTTACTTGCAAAAGCTTCAGAAGGCTGGCTATGGCATCGATGACTTGGTCACGCTGGCATGAGGAATTTGCACACGCTTGCGAAGAAGAAGCATGTCATTGGCATTGAGAATGTCAAATTCCTCAAGGATCACTTGTGCGGAGCCTATGAAGCTGGGAAAATGACTAAGGCCAAGCATCCAGCGAAGACTATCATGACCACCACTCGACCATTTGAATTGCTTCACATGGATCTCTTCGGTCCTAATCATTATTCTGCTATGACTAATGATGCATCTCTATATGGCTTTGTTATTGTTGATGATTATTCTCGTTACACATGGGTACACATTGTTACTTACAAACATGAAGTGCAGGAAGTCTTCAAACGATTTTCCTCGAGGGCTTCAACCAACTTTGGTGTGAAGATCAAGCACATCAGGAGTGACAATGGAACTGAGTTCAAGAATTCCTGTCTTGATGACTATCTTGATGAACTTGGTATTACTCATGAGTTATCTGCTCCTTATACTCCTCAGCAAAATGGCGTCGTGGAGCGTAAGAACAGAACTCTTGTTGAGATGGCTCGCACTATGCTTGATGAATACAAAACGCCTCATCGTTTTTGGATTGATGCAGTTGATACCGCATGCCACATCATCAACAGAGTATATCTTCACAAATTCTTCAAGAAGACTGCCTATGAACTTCTCACTGACAAGAAATCCAATGTGAGTTATTTCAAAGTCTTCGGTGCTAAATGTTGGTTTAGGGATCCTCATCACAATGCTAAATTCGCACCGAAAGCACATGAAGGTTTTATGCTTGGTTACGGAAAGGACTCGCACACCTACAGAGTCTTCAACATCGCTCTTCACAAGATTGTTGAAAGTGTAGATGTGCGGTTCGATGAAACTAATGGCTCGCAAAGAGAGCACCTACCTTATGTGATAGATGAACCAACACCTGAGGATTTTATCAAGTTCAAGGCTATTGAGGATGTCATTCCTACCGAAGAATCTACTAAAGAATTCATTCCAGAACACGAAGATCGTCGAGCTAATGCACCTGAGGAAAATGCTGAAGAAAATGCTGATCAAGTTCCTTAACGACAACCAGCTCATCCTCGCGTTGCAAAAGAAGTGCAAGTTGAAAAGATCATCGATGACATTGAAGCACCAGGTCCTCTCACACGCTCAAAAGCTTCACATTTATCTAACTTTTGTGGGCACTATGCTTTTGTCTCTATCACAGATCCCACTAAAGTAGATGAAGCATCTCTGGAGCCTGAGTGGATTCAGGCCATGCAAGAAGAATTACATCAGTTTGAGCTCAACAATGTCTGGGAACTGGTCAAACGTCCAGATCCTCGCAAGCATAATATCATTGGCACAAAGTGGATCTACCGCAACAAGCAAGATGAAAATGGCCTTGTGGTGAGGAATAAGGCACGACTTGTAGCTCAATGCTACACATGGGTTGAAGGAATTGATTTTGATGAAACCTTTGCACATGTTGCTAGACTTGAGGCTATTCGCATATTACTTGCTTATGCTAACCATCATAATATCACTTTATATCAAATGGATGTGAAAAGTGCATTCCTCAATGGTAAGCTTGAGGAAGAAGTATATGTTGCTCAACCCCCAGGTTTTGAAGATCCAAAGAATCATGACAAAGTCTTCAGACTCAACAAGGCCCTCTATGGCCTCAAGCAGGCCCCTCGGGCGTGGTATGATACTTTGAAGGAATTCTTCGTGAAGAATGGCTTCACACCCGGTTCAGTCGACCCTACTCTCTTTACTAAATCTTATGATGATGAACTGTTTGTGTGTCAAATATACGTTGATGATATTATCTTTGGCTGTACTGACCAACGTTATAGTGATGAATTTGCCTATATGATGAGTGAAGAATATCAAATGTCTATGATGGGAGAGTTGAAATTCTTCTTATGTCTTCAAATTCATCAACAGCACAATGGCATATTCATATCTTAGGAGAAATACCTCAAGGATGTTCTGAGAAAATTCGGCATGCAAGATTGCAAAGGAGTCAAAATTCCTATGCCCACAAATGGCCATCTATGCACTGATGAAAATGGTATTGACTTCGATCACAAGGTATACCGCTCCATGATTGGTTCTTTATTGTACTTATGTGCTCTAGGCCAGATATAATGCTTAGTGTTTGCATGTGTGCCCGATTTCAAGCTACACCGAAGGAATCACACCATAAGGCCGTGAAGCATATTCTTCGATATCTAGCTCACACACCAACACTAGGACTATGGTACCCCAAGGGCTCTACTTTTGATCTCATTGGATATTCTGACTCTGACTATGCTGGTGATCGTGTGGACCGCAAGTCAACATCTGGTACTTGTCATTTCCTCGGACGATCTTTGGTCTGTTGGTCCTCGAAGAAACAGAACTGCGTATCTCTGTCTACTGCTGAAGCTGAGTACATTGCTGCTGGTTCTTGCTGTGCTCAATTGCTGTGGATGAAGCAAACTCTCAAGGACTACGGCATCAACATGAAAAATGTGCCCCTCTACTGTGACAATGAGAGTGCCATCAAGATTGCTCACAACCCAGTTCAGCACTCGAAGACAAAGCACATTCAGATTCGTCATCATTTTCTTCGTGATCATGTGTTGAAGGGCGACATTTCTATTGAGCATGTCAAGACTGAAGAACAGCTAGCCGATATCTTCACAAAGCCCTTGGATGAGAAGAGATTTAGCAAGTTGCGGTGTGAGCTAAATATCTTAGAGTCTTCGAATGTTCTTTGAAAAAGGACACTCATCCTAACACTTATGCAAAATTGATGACTTAGATGTGCAACACATGAAGAAACGTTTTTCTTGAATCAATGAAGAATAACACTCTAAGTGTGAAGAAATTAATGAAGAATTTGATTATCAGAACCCTATGACAATTGTACGCGGTGTCTGAAATCATCTTTCTCATACGATGGGTCACGCCACCACAAAAAGTTGAAAATCTTCAATTTGAGTTTTTTTAGTGTTGAAATTCCTCAGTTGTTCAAATTCTTCAACTTTTCAAAATCTTCACTATTTCCGTTGTTTTTCTTCATTGGCT
>NC_041393.1:277195062-277252729 GCF_002162155.2 Triticum dicoccoides | reverse complement strand
AACATTCACTTATGGCTATTTCTTCAAGTTGCATCTTCTGCTAAGTGAATGTGATCGGACCCTTCCCCATCTATGCTATACTCAACCCAATCTATTCACAAATTCTTCATGTGCGTTCTATTTCAAACTCGTTCAAAATCTTCACTGTGTCCTGTCAGCTGAAGAAATTGCGAACGAAACTTAAAACTAATCTTATCCAAATTTTCGGTTTTGCCGCCCAAACCGTCCCGTATCCCATGATAGACTTATCTATTCACCCATGATCTAACATGATCTCCACTTTTCAGTACGTGGGTGACACATGTCAAGCGAATGAGAAGGGCCAGGGGCACGTTCGTCCTAAATCTTCGGGCGAACAGTTTTTCATAGCAACTATAAATACCCCCTCACCCTTCCTCACTTCCTTTACTCCGCTCGACCGCTCTCTCTCTCGCTCGAGCTTCTCAAACCCTAGCGCCGCCGCTACTCCATCATTGCCGGTGAGGAAGAGCTTCACTGCCTCGACCTCGTCACCATCGTACTCGCGCCGGCCGCGGAAATCTTCACTCCGCCGCCGCCGTAGCTGTCTTCCTCCGCCAAGTTAGGGCGTGGAAGATCTGAACTGACGAGCTTCAAATCTACAGTTCTCAGTTCGTCGTGTTCTTCATGAATGGTTATTAAAAGTTACTTTTACTGCCCTCTTTGATTCAAATTTTCTCCACAAAATCTTCAAAGGTGTTTTATTCTTCAAATCCTCACACACAAAACACCTCACTAGTCATCTGTTCTTGATTCGTTTCCCTAAGCATCATTTTTCTTCAAGATTCCTTAATTGTGTGGATCGTCGATCTATACAACTCTGGAACCTAAGACAAAGTACGCTTAGTGAAATTCTTCAAGACTCATCTGGTCAAATTCCTCAAACTTGTTCATTTTGAAAACCTTCTGAGAATGCATATGACCTCTTCAAATTCCTTGCAACTATACTCTATTCACAGGTACTCATGTCCGCTGCTGAATCACTAGGTTCTCAACTTAACTCATTTGCAGTGTTCCTCGAAGAAAAGTTGCATACTTCTTCAGAGAATTCGATTGTTCAAATTCCTCAACTGAAGTATATGGCAGAAGGTAAGAAACCACAGAAAGGAGGAAAGAAGCCTGAAGTCATGACTGTGTTTGAAATACCTGAGAACATCTATGCTGACTATTGCACACCTGATGAGGCTAAGTTCGGAAAGGAGAACAAAAATCAGCGCAAGGTGCGCATACAGAGGATTGAAAGGAGATGGGCAAGAGAATGGAGGGAGTACATATATGTAACTCCAAAGTATATGAAGAAATTCGCTCTAAATCCTCCATGCCCAAGAGCTCCAATGGCACCTGGTCAAGAAGTTGACCCCACCAGCATCAAGCGTGGTGAGGATTTTCCTGAAGAATGGGCCAAACGCCAAGCCAAGTTGGCAAGACAAGCCAAAGAAGTAGTGTGGAAATTTAATGAAGACTCTGCTGCTGCTGCTGCCACAAAGGCCTCTGACAAGCCTAGAAAATCAATGGCAAAGAAGCCCGCTCACAAGCCAAGTGCTTCACCAACTGTGCCCTCATGGCCAGATTCTTCAAAGCCCTCACGGCTAGTTCCTCATGCTGCTCCTGCTCCCTCAAAGTCCTCAGTTGCTCCGGCGAAGTCCTCAACACCTATACATTTGGCCACATGCCAAAGGACTGCAGGCATCTCTATTGCCTCTGGTGTCTCAGCGAGTTCCTCAGCTGCACCAAACTCTTCATCAGGCCCCACTCTGCTGAAGACAAAGGCAACAGCTGGACGAGGACCTCGGCCTAGTCCGAAGAAGAAACAGGTTGCCTTCCAAGTGCCATCTGATGATGATGAACTTGCAGAAATCATCAGAGACAGGCAAGAAAGGGCCGCTAGTGCCAAAGGCACAAATGTGCCACTGCTTTTGGATCCAAAGGTGATCCTCGACTACATTGATCTCTGGCACAAGGACCCAAACACTCCTATGCCTGATTTTCATTTGACTCCTGGCCAAAGTCACGTGCTGACCCATTTCATCAATGAAGAAAACTGGAAATTTGAGAAGGCCAGACAAATCAAGAAGGCTCAGTTCAGGAAAGAGAAGTTCCTGAGGAAAAACATTGTCAAAATGACAACTGATGAACTCCTCACTATCCAGTCTAAAATCAAAGCCCTCAACGATGATTTCAATGCTTATTATGTTGATTGGCAAGGAGCCAAAGTCAGGTTCGTTAAACTGACTTAGAAGTTCACCAATGTTGCAGCCCCATCGCAACAAGAAATTCCTCAAGCTGAAGCCTCTGTTCAGCAAACTGAAGAACATGCCAGCACCGCTGATGACTTTTAGGCTGCTGATGAAAATGCTAGTTCCAAGGCTGATGACTCCATTCCAGCCGCTGAAGACATTGCCTGGGCATCCACTAGTGGTGCGCCTGAAGAAAATGAAGAAGTCAGGGCAACTGCATCAGTTGCGCCTGAGGAAATTCAAACAGATTCCTCAGCTCCTCCTGCGCCTACACCAACTCCTACCCTTCCATCTGCATCAGATGTGAGGAAGACCAAGGCTGCAGAGAGAGCTGCAGTGAAGAAAAGGAAAGCATCATCTGCTTCAGATTCTTCAGCTCCGAAGAAAATGAAGACTTTGACCAGCTCACTTGAGAATCCAATTGATGCTGTTCCGATTTCCACCATGCCATCAAAGGACCTTGTTCCTTTTGGTGAAGAATATGTGATCCCTAGCGGATCTGATGAAGAAAATCATTTTGCTGCTTCGTCAGAGCAGATTGATGAAGAAATTGAAGTGGATGCGATCCCTTCAACACCTGTTGCTTCCTCGCTAATGCCTCAGTTCACAGCTGAAGAGGATGGCGTTGAAGAAATTGAAGATGAAGACATGGATATTGGATGCACTATGCCTGTGATGAATGATGACTTTTGGGAAAGTCAGCATCCAAATTCTCCTCACTTCACCCCACTACAGCAAATACCTCAGTCCCCTGCACCAACCGTTCAAATGGGCTCTGAAGAAACTCATCCCACCTCATCCGTGCATGAAGAAATTCCAGCCACTAGTGCTGAAGAAACTGATGCTGATGATACTTTGAACATGCAGACTGCCACTGAAGAGGAACCAGAAATTCCTCAGCCTGAAGAACCGGAGATTGCGATTCCAGAGGTTGTGATGCAACTCATTGACACTCCTGTGCCCAGGCCAAAGGAGCCATTCTCAAAGAAGCAAAAGTTCAAGGCTGCTGATTTCTTCAACGAGCATGTGTTCTTCACTGACTACAATCCCTATGATTCTGCTCGCATAAGGAAGTGGCGTTTCTGGACTGCTAGTCAAGCAAATTTCTATTCCTCTGTGTTATTCGACAAAGACAAAGTCTTCGATCATGCACACATTCCACATGTGGACATGGAATCTCTGCCGTGCTTCGAGCTAGTCCTCAGTGTTCTTCACGATGCTGGATTGCTGAATTTCTGCACCGACATCTGTGATTGGAATGAAGAACTCATTCTTCAGTTCTTTGCAACGCTGCACATCACAGGAAATTCTGAAGATGTGAACTCATGGGTGCTGGACTGGATGTCAGAAAATACTCACTACAAGGCACCAGCAACTAAATTGCTTCGTGCCCTCCCACTCAGTCCTCCCCTTGATGGTGCTCGTTGCATATACAATGAACCTGTGCTTACAAACCATTACATGCAAGTGCAGATGAAGCCTTTGAAGCCAGGGCAGGCCCCTCGAACCAAATTCCTCGTCAAGGAATTACTATATGTGCCTCGGACTGTCTATCGCATTCTGACGAAGACAATGAGTCCTATCAAAGGCCACGACTCAAATGATGAAGAAGTCATTGGCATCATGAAGAATATGCTTTTCAATATCATTCATGGCGTTCCCATCAACTTCCATGATTTCTTCATGAGGACTCTGGCAAATATTGCTATGTCACCTTTTGAGCTGAAGCCTTATGCGCCATGGATTATGAGGTTCATCGGGACAAGGTCTTCACTCAACTACAATGCTGATACTCTGAACCATGGCAGCTACTTGCCTCCAATTGAAGTCCTTAAACGGACATTTTCCTCAGCTGATGACAAAGGCAAGGCAATTGCTGTGATAGATGACAGCATTCGTCCATTGGATGGTCAATTTCGCAAGGCTGCATCCTACTCCACCAATGATGACTCTGCCACACATGACTCTGCCGCCAACACCTCTGCCAAGCAAATTCTTCAAGCCACAACACCCAGGGTGATGACTGATCGTGAGTTACTCCTCAGTCTTCATCAGAAAGTTGATCGCAATCATAAATGGGTCAAGCGTCAGTTTGGTTCAATTCTTTACAACATGACCTCAACACACAATGCAGTGAAGAAAAACCAATACTACCTCCATGAAACCTTCAAACGTACCTGGGATGTTCTATCTCATGTCTACAACACAGAAGATCTGAAGAGCATGGGTCTCAAGGAAGAATTTGACTGGTCTGCACCTCCACCGAAGAAATTCAAGAAGGTCAAGGTTCCTTCCTTAATGGCCAGCTCCTATTCTTCATCGCGCGACACTGATGAAAATGAAGACTTGGACGACACTGCGACAGGCCCTACTGCGACAACCGACCCCGACAATGTTGGCGCTCCTCCATCAACTTGATATTCTTCAGGGGCGTTAGTCCTCAGTTTTGATCCTTTTTGGTCATTCGATGACAAAGGGGGAGAAATCTGAGTTAGTCTTCAAGCGGGTCTATCATATGGGCGTTTTTTTTGCTAAGTTACAACTCTCGCTCTTCTGAAACTTTTATTGGATCGAGTTGTAATCTTAAACCCGATGGTGCTCTAAAACTTTTGATGCGCTGTGCTCTGATTCTGCATGCTTGTTCCTCGTTAATATTATTGCACACATGCTGAATTTCTTCAGGAACCATATTTCATCATGCATTTCAAATTCTTCATATTATATGTCAAATGCATGTATGAATTACAAGATATAGGGGGAGATCTCCTTGATTCAACTCTTCAAGTGTGCATTGCTTCAAAAGCAAATTCCTCACTATGCACATCTTCAGGGGGAGTTCTTCTATATCTTGCAATCAAATTCCTCAATATCAGTACTTACACTTCATATGTTTATCCCCGTTGAAAACTTAACCTATATTGTCATCAATAACCAAAAAGGGGGAGATTGTAAGTGCATCTAGTGCCCCTTAGTGATTTTGGTGTATTGAAGACTTATAGGTTAAGGGACTAATGTGTTTATGAGTGTACATAGGTCTATAAGTCTATGAGGAGTTTGATATTTACAGAGAAAGTCGACCCCTAAAAATGAATATCTTCGACTAAAGATTTTGGTATTCCTGAAGACTTTCATGAAGACTTTGAAAGTGAAGAAATTGGTGTGTCCGTGAAGACTTGATATTCATGCAAGGAATATGATGCTTGAAGACTTTCGTTTTCATAGTTTTGTCTTTCTCCTTCTTGAGTCATAGGAAACACCATACTGTTAAAGGGGGTCGAGGAAATACTAAGGAAAAAATTCCATGTGATGCTCAACTCAAAATCCTACACCTACCAATCCCTTCGAGTGAAGCCATTGGAAATCTTGTACAGTTCAATCAATTTCTTCAGTGACAGAGATGAAGTTCTTCTAGTCACTGAGGAATTTGTTCTGACTGAGGAGTTAGGAATTCACCAATGCGGATTACCTACACAGTGAGGAACATGATAGCCCTGAGGAATTTGAGAGTCAAATTTCTGACTGTTGCGGTGCTACGCGCCAGCTGTCCCCAAATATCTTATCCACATAACGGTCATATCATTGAAGGGCATTTATGTCAATTCATGTCGGACTGCTCCCTGGGCTATAAATAGTCGCCCCCTACAACCACTAGCTGGTTGGCTGCTCCGAGAGAAACTGACACTTGTCATTTGAGAGCAACCCATCCTCCGAGGACTTTGAGCGAAAATCATCGAGTGAGGAAAATCCCAAACCCCAAACACCTACAAACCCAAAGTGATTGAGCATCACTAAAGAGATTGATCCTGCGTGGATCCGCCGCTTGTTACCTTTGAAGACTGTGCTTCTTCCAGACGGTTAGGCTCATGGTCTAGAGCATCCAAGAGGAATTGTGGATCGCCGAGTGACCGAAGTCTGTGAAGGTTTGGAAGTTGCCTGAAGACTTACCACGAGTGATTGGACGAGGTCTGTGTGACCTTAGTTCAAGGAGAATACGGTGAGGACTTGGTGTCCTAAGCTGCGTGCTCAGCGACTGGGTGTCCAGGACTGTGTGTCCTCGAGTTTAAATACTCAGCCGCTCCAACCAGACGTACAACTGAGACAGCAGTTGGAACTGGTCTACCAAATCATTATCTTCACCAACCTTACTGTTCTATTTCCTCAACTCTTTCATTTCTTCATTACTGTGTTGAGTGATTGTTCATATCTGTGTTTGAAGACTTTGACTGAAGACTTTCTCAATTTTCTCAGTTGAATTTCTTCAGTCTATTTGCCTTCATCTTGTGTTATCATGTGTTTACGCTTTCTGTACTCTGTGTTTGTCTTCATTTCATCATGATGATCATGTGTGTATTCTGTCATGCTTACTTCTGAGTACTTATTTCGCTGCAAGTAGTTCTTCGCTAAGGAATTTCCTCACCGGCAAATTCCTCGGTGAAGAATTCATAAAAATCGCCTATTCAACCCCCCTCTAGTCGATATAACGCACTTTCATCAGGTCCAAGTCATCCGTGTCAACGATGGTGGAGCGCAGGAGTGATGCCCCGACGGCGGGAGTGATTGGAGCCGAACCTATCGACTTCCCCTTCTTGCCGGCGGGCGCCGTTGACGCACCACGAAGATGCAAGTGGGGATGAGGGGAGATGCGGTGTCCTAGGCATGGCGGCATGGAATCATGAACGAGAAGGGAGGCACAAGAAGGTGGATGCAAACAAGGAAGGCAATGATGGGCTTGCGCTATCATGGTGGGCGCACGGTAGATGCCATGGGATGGCGAAAGAGAGGAGGAGGCTCGAGGGCACTAGTGGGTTCCAGACATGAGGTTAGCATGAGCGAGCACGGGACACAAGACATACCCAGGTTCGGGGCTCTCCAGAGAGATAACACCCCTAGTCCTGCCGAGTGTGGTTTATAAGTAACAATACGGAGTTGCTCCTGGAGCTTTATGGAGGAAGAAGGAGAACTGGCCAAGGCTTTGGCTGCTCCTTCTCCTCGGGTGTGTTCTACTGATGGAGGGCTAACTTCTCTATCCTTTCCTGCTTACTTGCTTGTCCGTGTATGCGAGGGCTCCTAGGGGGTTTTATAGTCCAACCCCCCAAGGGTACAATGGTAATGTTACAAGATCGTGGGGTCGGGTCGTCAGCGTCTGAGGACCCGGGCCGGGTCCTGCCGGGGGCCTGTGCTTCGCCGGGTTCCCCTAGGTGCGGGCCCCGTGTGCCTAGGGGGACTGTGCGCCGTCCTGTCGATTGTCAGGGAGTGGCCGGGTCGAGTCGTCTACAGTGGCACTCCGTCAGGTCGCCGCTTGCTGTCATCAGTAGTGACGACGGGGGCACTGTTGCCACGCCGGGCCTGGTCAGCGGGTAGGTGAGGGGCACTGTTGCCACGCTCCGAATGACCAGAGGCATGGGCGGGGCACAATTGCCTTGGTCATCAGTGGATGACCAGAGGCATGAGCTGACCGGTGGCTGGGTTGCGGAGCACGCCATGGGTGGAGCTGGCTTGTTGGGGAAGCCTTGGTTGTGCCCGGTTCGGCTGTCTTGTACTGATTGTCGAGGCCGAGTCGAGGTGCCTGGCCGGGTTGGAGAGTTCGGCCGGGTCGCAGGGCCTGGCCGGGTCGAGCGACCCGGCCAAGGGCATGCTGGCTTGAGGCACGACGCCGGCCCCGTTGTTTTTGAAAAGGATCCGGGTTCCGTTGCCTACCCGGGGTTCATCCCCGACAGTAGTCCCCGAAGCTGTGAAGGTCCACCGTCTTCGGAAGGGAGGGCCTTCGCAGCTTCTCCCTTAAGCAAGGCGAATTCTGCGAGCGCCGAGTCCGGCAACACCCATTGTGTGCCGGTTTTTTCGGAAACCGGATCACGGCATCCCGACGGTGGCGGGAACCGAGGAGTCCGTTGAATCTTGGGTCAATCCCCTGGACTTCGCGTGGGAGCCACGTGGTGCCCGGAAGTCAGAGGGGCTTGACAGGCCATGCGCGTGATGGGACTGGGCGACGGGCTGGGGCCCGCCGCCGCGTGCCCTTGGCCCACATGTGAGGATTTATTGCGGCGTCCGAGGGTCGGTTGCTCTTCGCCCAGTTATTGTGCGCGTAGATGCGCACTTATTGCAGGGTAGTGGGAAAGGCGAGCACAGACGATCCCACTCCACCACGTTCAAACCGAGGGTTATAAATTGGGGCGAGGGGGGTGGCGGACATTATTCTCGCTCGTGCCCCCTGCCTCTTCGCCCTTGCTCTGCTTCTTGTGACCGCCGCGCTACGACGCCTGCTGCTTCGAGCAGAGCCTCATCATCGTCCATCTTCTTCCCTTCTCTCGTCTCTGCTGATGGCGCTGCCGTCGTGCTCCTGGATGGGCTCGACTGTCACCATCGAGGACATCGCCATCTCCGCTCGTCCCGGCGCCTGCAGTAAAGAAGAGCATAAGGAACACCTCCGAGCAGTGTTACAACGACTCCGTGAGCCTCAGTTATACGCCAAATTCAGTAAATGTGAATTTTGGCTCAAGCAAGTTGGATTCCTCGGGCAGGTGCTATCCGCTGAAGGTATAGCCGTGGAACCAAGCAAGGTAAAGGATGTGCTTGACTGGTTGCCACCCGCAACCGTATCTCAGATCCAGAGTTTTCTTCGATTAGCCGGATATTACCGTCGTTTCATTGAAGGGTTTTCCAAGATTGTTAAACCCATGATAGAGCTGCTCGAAAAGGATAAGAAGTTTGAATGGACTAAGGACTGTGAGAAAAGCTTCACTGAGTTAAATAAATGACTGACAACTGCACCAGTATTAACACTCCCAGATATCTACCGCAACTTTGAGGTGTACTGCGACGCTTCCGGGCAAGGACTGGGATGCGTACTTATGCAAGATGGCAAGGTAGTAGCTTATGCCTCATGGCAGCTACGACCCCACGAGGGGAATTACCCCACTCATGATTTGGAATTGGCTGTGATGGTTCATGCTCTGAAAATTTGGAGACACTACCTCATCGGAAAAAGGTGCCAAATTTTTACCGATCACAAAAGCCTCAAATATATATTTACTCAGCCGGATTTAATTCTCCATCAACGAAGATGGCTTGAGTTGGTTAAGGATTATGACATTGGAATAAATTACCATCCGGGTAAGGCCAACGTGGTTGCCGATTCGCTCAGTCGAAAGCCCGATAGTTTCAATGTCATATTGGAATCATTGCCTTCCGAACTCCAAGAAGAGATTGCTCAACTCAACCTGGTCATAGTTGAGGCTGGTCTTTCCAATATTCTGAAAGTCACCCCAACTCTTGAGGAAGAAATCCGCAAGGCCCAGCCAGGCGATGCCAGTCTGCAGAAACGTGTCAAGATTTCCTATTTCTGGAAGGATCAGTACGGTACCCTCCAATTTAGGGGAAGGATTTGTGTGCCTAATCAAGCAGATTTGAAGCAGAAGATCCTGTCAGAAGCGCATGAATCCTCGTATTCAATTCACCCTGGAGGCACGAAAATGTACGAAGACCTTCGACAAATTTTCTGGTGGGATGGAATGAAGAAGGACATTGCTTATTTCATGGCCTGTTGCGACATATGCAACAAAGTAAAGCCAGAACATCTGAAGCCAGCCGGACTTCTCCAACCGCTACCAGTGTCACAATGGAAATGGGATGATGTCTGTATGGATTTCACCACAGGACTACCTAAGACCCGACGAGGCAATGATGCGATCTGGGTCATAGTGGATATGTTAACCAAGGTAGCCCACATCCTCCCGATCATAACCTCATATCAAGCAGATGAGCTTGCACAACTGTATGTATCTAGAATAGTCAGTCTGCATGGAGTCCCCCGAACCATCACTTCTGACCAAGGTTCACTATTTACCTTCGCTTTTTGGTCCCGTCTCCATCAAGCCCTACGGACGGAATTGAAATACAGTACTGCTTATCATCCTCAGACGGATGGACAGACAGTACGGGTAAATCAAATACTCGAAGATATGCTGTGAGCCTGTGTTTTGTCCCAAGGCCCAAAATGGGAAGACTGCTTGCCGTACGCCGAGTTCTCGTATAACAATAGTTTCCAGACCAGTTTACAGATGTCACCGTATGAAGCTTTGAATGGCCGTAAATGCCACACACCATTAAGTTGGTCTCAATCCGGATATAGCCATATTTTCGGAACGAATCTCATGCTGGAACCAAAAAGCAAGTCAAGGAAATTAGAGACAGACTGCAGTTGGCCAAATCACGACAGAGAAGTTATTATGATACAAAGCACCATCAGATCAGCTTTGAACTCGGAGAACATGTCTATCTCCGAGTCACGCCTATGAAAGGTATCAAGAGGTTTCACACTCGTGGAAAATTGGCACCCAGATTTATTGGTCCATTTCCCGTTATGACACGAGTGGGTGTTGTGGCATATCAGTTAGATTTGCCCCCTGAGTTGTCAGACGTGCACAACATGTTCCATATGTCACAATTGCGACGATGCATATCACCGCCCGAGAAAAAGACTGACTTGACAGAGATAGAGCTGGCAAAATACTTAACCTATGAAGAGAGGCCGGTGAAAATTTTGGATCAAATGGAAAGAGTCACTCGCAGGAAAGCACGAAAGTTTTACAAAGTCCAATGGAAGCATCATACCGAGTCAGAATCAACCTGGGAATCAGAAGATTTTCTAAGGGCATGTTATCCAGAATGGTTTTCCCAAGCAACCGAATCTCGAGGATCAGATACATTCTAAGTGGGGGAGGTTTGTGACAGCCTGGTTTTTGCCCTGTTTTCTTTGCGTGGTTTTCAGTTGAGTTGGTTTTGAATTTAGGGTTTTTGAATCACTTCATTTGGACTTAACCACTTGGGTACTTCTTGACTTTCACCCAAGTGCTCCCTCTCCTCCTCAAAACCATCAATTCACCTCTAGATCATCTCAGAATATTGCTTGGAATATTTTTCTTAAATGAAAAAGATTTATTTTGCCCTCCAAAACCCTAGTTAGCCCTTTGTGCTCCAAAGCAACCCTAACTTTTCTTGCCCCAAAAATCCTGAGAAAAATCCCAATTATTCTTTGGACCCTAGGGCACCTTTCTGAGCAAAAATATTTCACCACTCTTTGGAATATTTTGGCTACAGAAAATAAATTCTTTTTTGGACAGAAATGGTAGTTTCTACAGCAACTACCATTTTACTAGCTCCATTGTAGCTGGTTTTTCTTGTGCCTATTTACCTTAGTAAGTGTAAGTAAACCCCCAAAGCTCAGCCCTTAACTCCCAGTGGTTTGACCACAGTAAATCTCCAAAGTTACTGTCCAGAAACTTGCCAGCAGTACAAATCCATTTCTATTGCACCTGGATCCAAGCCAAACCGTGCTAACACTTCAAATTACCAAGGCCTACACGCCACACATCAAGGTTAGCACTTAGGGTGGCCTAATGTCATGGTTCACGCGGTGACCGCGTTCGTCCGGGCGTGCTGGCACGCAAAACACGCCCTCTGCATGCCGCCTAGCGCTCTGTTGAGCGCGTGCTCGCTGCCCAGCCTGCCCAAGCATGCCACGCCTCGCCACCATCCTCATCTCCACCCCCTTAACTCCCCCCTGGCACTTGCCGACGCCGGAGCTTGCCGCAGCGGGCACAGGCACGCTCCGGCCAATGACACAGTGCACGGCGCACTGTGCTCGTCGCTTTCCCCCTCACTCCTATGCTCGTCATTGCCCGTCAATAGTTCCCGCGTGACCGCCATTGTCTTCCCCCTCTCTCGCAGGCACCGTTCATCACCGGGCGCCGTGGACAGGTGTCCTCCGGCGGAGCCCGAACCCTTGTCGCTGCCCGCCTATAAATGCCGCCACCCCCAGCCTCTTTGAGCACCCGCAGCTCCTCCCACACCCTCCACAAACTTGTAGAAGCCGCAGCCCGGCTGGGCAGGCCGCGGGCTGCCGTCCCGAAGCTCGAGCTCGTCGGTGATCCCCTTCGGATCGTCCCTGCAGCTCCAGCCCCTCCCAGGCCAGGGCGACCCTGCCAGGGCCTCCACCACTCTTCGGTGAGGGCGTTTCGCCCTGTTGGATCCCCTGGAGCCCCCCCGAGCCGCCGTCGTCTTCGTCTCCGGCGACCGCTGTCCTCTGCCTCCGCTGGAAAGGCTGTTTCCAACACCGTTCGGTCACCTCTGGCCACGCTACGGGTACGGGCAGGTGCGCCACCTTATTCTCCTTCGATCCCCTCTCATTTGACTCCAAGAACCCTCGTCGCCGGCGTGTACTCCGGCGAAGCACCGCCTCCCTATGTTTCCTTCTCCCCTCCTTCTGGCCTGACTAGCGGGTCCCGCTAGTCAGCCACTCATTACGTGCGCGAAGTGGTATGAGTGGTGGCGCCCTGGGCGTTTACACCTTTGATGTCACCCCCAGTCTGTTTTCTTTTTAAATCAAATTCATTTAAATCCAGGAAAATTCAAACAGCCATAACTTTTTATCTATAAGTCCAAATGCATTGATTCTTTTTGCATTGTGTCCTTTGTCCAAAAATCTAACAGCACCCAAAAGATGGGATTTTTTCCTTGCTGTCTAGATTTTCTGGTAATTTTCAGAAGGTTTCTTGATGTTTTCCTTTTGTGGTTTTATTTATTTTCAGAAGAGCAAGCTTGTCTTGAGGATCACCAAGAGATTTGTGAACCTCATCAGCACTAAGGCAAGCCACAGCAACATTTTCATAGTGCCACTTCAATATTTGTGATTTCCTACTTGAACTTATGATTATTCATGCATTTAAATAATTATTATGATAAGTATATTCTGTTGAATGCTTGCCATGTTAGATATGCTTGATTTACAGAAAGTTTGAAACGAATCTTGCTGATAATCTAACAAGAACTTAGATATGAGTAATGATAAAATGATATGGTCATGGAGGTTAATAATTTGTTTAATTATTATTCTTGCATTATGAAAAATGATGAGATTGCTAGAAATGGTTCTGGTTAAGTGAGGTTTGATCTTAACCAGAGAAGTATCTTGAGTTGGTGATGGCTCCGTCGGAGCGTAGTTGAATTAGTTATTTTCATGGTTATGTGATGCATATGTTAGTGATGTATAGCATGGCATTATGACACCGGTTACTTTCACTTTAAGTTGAACCTGTTAAATAACTCAACTTGAATATGTTGTTGACCGGGTCGTGGTGCTGCTGAAATGAGTTTTTCCCAGTGCAACCACATTTGCCGGTATGGGACGGCCTTAATACGTTTCATTGTCGTGCCTCTGGTCGGTGCCTCCATCTAGGGAAGGTTATGGGTGTGCTGTACCCTGGCCCGGTAAGCAGGCATAACCTTGTATGCCAGTTGATGAGTTAAGTGTTTGGGTCCCAGAGTGGACCATTGCCACGACGGTGGTTTGAGGTGTCTTGAGGTAGACATAGGTCCACCCAGGACTAGCTCGATGGGGATTGAGTCGGAGTGGCCGGGAGAGTGTCATGACAATGAACTGGTTTCGTCGGAATGCCGTTGGTCCACCCAAATGGGAGTGCGAGGCCATGGGTTCCGTAGTGTGGGTACAGTGTGCTACCTCTGCAGAGTGTATTAATCTATCGATAGCCGAGTCCACGGTTACGTACACACTCGAAAGTAGGGTACACCATGGGTCAACACTTAATAAATTTGCACACTGAGACTTGCACTAAGGTTATGGTAGTGAGGTCATTGTGTTGAGGTTGAGACCAAGTGTTGGTCAGGGTTGTGATCGCCATAAGGATCACGAGATTATCGTTGAGTTCTTCATGTTTGTGGTCTGGAAATGATCATGTTCGGTAAGCCAGTCCATGGGACGAGTACCACTTGAGCATATTCACAACATGTTGGATATATATTGTTGCATTGTATTTAATCGGTTAAGTATCATGATATTGTTTGTCATTAGGTTTATGCTTGTTGTGAGCTTGCAAGTACATTCAATGTACTTACCTGGCGTGTCATGCCAGATTTCAGGAAAGTCTCGTTGGAAAGGAGAACTATCCGAGTCTAGATCGTGTCCACGTTGGTGTCCCTGTGCTATGGAGTCCCGCTACGACGTTATTCCTTTCTCGCATAGTTGTCATGATTGAGGCCCCTTTATGTTTACTAAATAATGTACATATTGTTCAGCCGCACCGTGTGTGTCGCTCGGCCTCGCTAACTGTTGTAATATGTACTATGCTCCGCTGGCATGAATAAAGCGGTTGTTTTTCTGTACCAAGTCATTGTGTGTTGCCAGAAGACAAGGTCTCTGGGCTGGCAATGCAGGGTAAACCGGTCACTCTGAGCCGGAGTGCCACAAATAGCTTATATGAGGGAAGAACTAGTTTATTTTTAGTTCATTGGTACTCAATTGCACTTCATTAATGCCCTCTTCTTGTATGAATTATTTTTCTGTTCTTTTAGATTGTCTCATTTAGTAGCTTCCACACTACATTTGGAAATTCAGTCAATGTGTTTTTCAGGAAAGTGAATGGGGAATATGATGTGGTGTGTCATGTAAAAAAATCACAGATGTTAGTCAGAGAGAAATCGTTGCTTTCCTATAATTCTCATAAGTGTGGTCTCGTGAGTGTGTCATGTACAATTGTCCGTGTTTACGAAGTGGATAATTTTTTTATGGCTTTAGGTTAGAAAAAAACGGAATATAATAAACCCTTTTGATTCTTTTTTGTTTTCTATTTTGTAAATATAATTATTATTAATGAAAATTACTGTAGAACAATTGTTCTACGGTTGGTGCTTAAAAAAGAAATTGTC
Source organism: Triticum dicoccoides (assembly GCF_002162155.2). NCBI lineage: Eukaryota > Viridiplantae > Streptophyta > Magnoliopsida > Poales > Poaceae > Triticum > Triticum dicoccoides. The sequence continues at coordinate 277,237,754 of NC_041393.1, read as the reverse complement.
CGTGTTGGATTATTTGGTACACCCACATGTATATTTGTAAAAGAAATACCTATTTCCTTTACAATGGTGTGTTGATATTAAGAAAATAAAAGAAAGGAGAAGTTCAATTTCTAAAGATGATGCAGTTCAACATGCAAAACCAATGCAAAAACTATACAGGTTCACCCACCAAAACTCCATCAGTTACTATACAGGTTCGCCCACCAAAAACTCCATCAGTCTGCATGGTGTGCATGCGTGTGTTATGTTGGTGCAGCGTGTCGTGTGTGTGTGTGTGCCCGCGCACACACACGCGAACTAAAGAAAAGTTTCAAATTTGTAGCTAGCTAGTGTGCACCGCATGTGTTTGTGCTTTTGCCTCCAAAGAGAATAGCATTTCAAGTATAAGCAAGAAAAAATAATACCGATACATATTATCCCATGTATGTGCATAAGATACCAGTTGCCATGTATTCTCGTGGTCCACAAAATGCAAAAAAGGTGCCCCAAGAATGTCAAGAAGAGCACTAGAGTAACAAAAAAATGATATGGTAGGATAAGTTCTTCCTCTTCGCGTCTGATAGTTCAATGAATTGGTTCGTTAAAAAGTGCATGTGATGCGCATTGTCGTTCCACAAATTTGGTAGCTCGATAACAAAATAGTCAGTGAAGTTCATGTATTACTATTGCTGAAAAAATTCAATGAAATAAAAGAATGAGGAGTTCCCAAAACGAGGGGCATTCGTCAAAAATTGAAGTTCATAAAAGGTACACGACCAAAGGTTAAAAAAAATCAACTATTATTTAGAAGTTCAAAAACTTCTAGGTTGGACCATTTTCTAGAATTTTGGTTGGAAGGTGTTCCATGGCAAGAGAGCCACATCTTCCTTCCTTTCTTGTGAAAAATTCAACTATTATTGCAGAAGTTCAAAGACATCGACGAAATAAAAGTTCACAGTTCTTGCCCCGAGTTATTTGTACACGCTTCCTCCAAAAATATGTACAAAGAAGTTTAGTACTTTCTAAAGAGTTTGTGTATTACTATCCAATGTGCACGTATAATTTTATGTGTTTGTACGCCATGGGCAGGCTATGTTCTTATTCAGTAGGTTCCCAAAGAATAAAAATCAAGTAATATATACATAAGTCCAAGAGAATAAAAAAATCAACAAACAAACCCATGGGTATTGCAAAAGAAAATTTAGAGTTAACATGACAAGAAATGAAAAGTTCAAGGATGAAACCTTGGGAGGTTCAGAAAAGAAGTAAAAAAAGTTTGATGTTTATTGTAAAACTATGATTTTCCATGTTACTAAAGAATAAACTAAGTAATTCAAATTAATAAATAGATCAATTCAAATTACAAAACAGTGAAGTTCAAATTGAAATACCGCAGTGGTTTGATATTTATTACAAACCTAAGATTTTTCCTATTAAAAATGATTAACATCAAGAAGTCCAAATTTAAAAAACCAATAAGTTCAATTTTTAAAAAATAGAGTAGTTCAATGTATATGAAAAAGTCAGGTTTTCCTTGTTACTAAAAAATAAACCAAGTTCAATTTAAAAAAATGGAGCAGTTTGATATTTATTACAAAATTTTTTTTCATTACTAACGAATAAACCAAGAAGTTCAATATGAAATAATGAATAAGTTCGACATTTACTAAAAAAAACTCCAATTTTTGCGATTTCTAAAAATATAGAAAGAGGTTCAAAAATTGAAATGGCAAAAAATGGCGTCCGACCTTCAATTGCATGTAATTCGACGTATACACAAAAATGTGACAGAACTTCCTCATGAAAACAACGAGAAGTTCAAGTACTTCAAGGAATGCATTTCAGGTGAGAATAAAAGTATAGAAAAAATAAAAGCTTAAAAGGTCTGTTGAAAGAACTTCAAGTGTTTTGTCCGGGGAAGTTCAAAAATTCTTGCGAGAGAGGTTCACCTTGTATTTTCATGTTCAAATGCACAAAAAAGAAATTGTTTTTATGTGTTTTAAAATAATTCTACCAATCCACAAATAAGTTCAATTATTATTTGGGAGCAATTTGATTTCAAAAAGAAAATATAAAATTCAAATTCTAAAATTGGAAAAAGTTCATGTACTACATGGTGTGTGTTTAATATGAGAAGAATAAATCAAAAGGCAATGTCCAAATTTTTTGTTGTTATAAGTTCAAGTCCTCGGTCGGAGAAAGTTAAAAAAATATTGTGAGAGAGTTTTGTACAAAAGGAATATCATTTGTGTAACACTAACTAATGGATGAGAAAATTACAAATGAAAATACATCACAGAAGTTCAACGTGAAAACAACAGGAAGTTCAACTACTAGACTGAATGAATTTCAGATGAAAAACTTTTAAAATCGCCCCGAGTATGAAAAAATGATCAACACGGGAAAGTTGTGTGTTTACAGCAGCTTTCCATCAGTATATCACTTGCTCAATTCCGGTGAGTGGATGGAGAGCTACGGGCAAAAAAACACGTGAAAAACAGAGTGAAGTCCATGTAGACATGCTGAGAAGTTCAAGTTCTTCATGCGGTGCATTTTTGAAGAATCTGTTTCGCAATAAAGGCAGAATGAATGATCTCATCGTTTTTGAAATTACTTGAAAATGTCTAGGAATCAGAGAAAACCATCAACATGAAAATGTTTTGCATTTTTTGTAGCTTTTCAACGGTATATTATTTCCTCCATTCTGATAAAGTTGTAGAAATTACGACGAAAATATGTTTCGAGTCATTTTCAAAATTGACTTAAAACCGTAAGGAATTGGGAGAAACAATATATACAAAAAAGTTTTGCATTTCCTCTAGCTTTCCAGCGGCATATCATTTGTTGCATTCGGGCGTACAGTTAAAAAATTAGCTCAAAAATACAAACTCAGTGGAACTTGTACCATTTTCTAAATTACTTTTAAACTGTTCTAAATTAGAAAAAACTCCCAACATGAAAAAGTAGCGCATTTTCATAAGCTTTCCAATGCCACAATTGGATTAACCATTTAGAAATGGCATCGAAAATACGAATTTAGTTGTTCAGTTTGCGAAATTTTACGATTTCCAAATTACACTTTAACCAGAGTGAATTATAGAAAACTTCAACATGTGGAAGGAGTGGTTTTGAACCAGCTTTCCAACACCATATTATTTGCCTCATTCCAATAAACGGTTTAGAAATGCGATCGAAACTACGATTCATGTTTTTTGTATGAAGAAAAAATGATTTTCAAAACTGCTATTAAACCGCTTACATTTTGCCAAACAACTAACTTGGGTCATGATACTTGTGTCCATAGCTTCCCAATGGTATATCGCAAGCCCCATTTGGGGAATGTTGGCGGAAGTTCAACCTATCACCGGGGGAAGTTCAGGTCGAACAACTCAGGCAGTAAAATTGCAAAAGACGCATGTTCATCACGACCCGAGAGCAAAATCCGCCAACGAGCGAGATTCCTATTTAAAACGGGCATTTAGTTGCTAAAAACCGTTTCTTGATTACACTTACATCATATAGAACACGACTGACCAGAATAATTCGCGCGGGGAGACACGGTTGCGTAGATAGCCCGAAGGTTGGGTTCCTACAGAGGGAAGTTCAGGGTGTGTAACTCACGAAGTTCATGTGTGTTTATATATATATATATGTGTGTGTGTGTGTGTGTATGTATGTATGTATGTATATATATATATATATATATGTGTGTGTATGTATATATATATAGCATCGCGAACCATCCCCAAATCCATTTCGCATCTTCGCCACCATCACTTTCCGAAGCCCTACTGCACAGCTCCACCTCGAGCTCGATGACGTTGATCATCTTCGTCGCTTTGTTGCTGGAAAGAGTTCGCTGATCATCTTCCTCCCCGCACCATTGTAGTTGTCGCACATCACCGAGTTAGGGTATGTATAGTGCAAACTCGTTCTTCCATTCATCTTGTTCGAGTTATTTCGCGGAAGCAAGTACCTGTGTTTACCACATTTCTCATATCTTTACTGATAGGTAACTTCTGCGGATGTGGTTTGTAGAAGTCCCTCGCATCCGAGAATGTTCAGTTCTAGGGTTTGTGTTGTGTCTCGTACGATCGGAATGCTTAGCTTGTTAACTAGTATATTCTTCGAACCTACTAGTTTGTTCTACACATTTCTTTCATCTAAAACATCTCTCAGGGTCTGCATCTTATTCTTCCTCAAAACATGATCTTTCTCAAAAACTTCGTTGTGAGCATTCGTAACATTGTCCCCATTTTCCCTCGCATCTATCCTTACTCACAGCTAAATGCATTCAGTTGAGGATTTGGCTCGACCAGTGAGCCTGGCTGATAGAGAAGATGTTCTTCTGGGCACATCAGACGAATCTAAAGCTCTGAACGCCAAGGTCCCAATGGTAGGCCCATCAACCAGCAAGCATGAAAGAACCGAGAAAAATGCCGACGAGCAAGAAGAGAATTCTCCAAAGAAGAAGAGGGGTGGCAGACAAGCATATACAAACACAGCTAAACATATCTCCCATGATCGTTATCATACTATTCAAGGAGAAACAAAGCAGAAGAGAGATAAGTGTCTGCAATGGATTCGACATTATAGGGTGCGCAAATGGTTCAGTTATGAATTTGTTCATCCTCGGTTTGCTCCAAACTTTGCATTTCATCCACTATGGGGTGACTGCCGGGAAATTTCTCTCATAAAACCAATTGATCCCCAGGAGATACCGCCGCCTCCACCAAATGCTCATGACCCCTCCCTCCGCACACCTGAATCTTATCCCGATGAGCTTGCTAAGTGTCAGCGAAATGCCATCAAGAGAGCTAAGAGGGATTAAAAGAAAAAGGCTCGTGAAGAGGAAAATCGTTGCCTCCTCAAAGATGATGTAAAGAAGAAAAAGGCTGAAGGAAAATATGAAGGTCGCTCTAAATGTAAGCATGATCCTAGTGCTGCTACATCAAAGCGAAAGAGTGCACAAAAGAAGTGAATGGCTGAACAACTCGATGAATTTGCCACGAGTGATTCTTTGGATGATGATCATCCTTCGCTCACAAGGGAAGAAGTTGTTGCTGCTCTCAGCGAGCAAGTGAATATCACTACTTCAACGGTGTTGCCTAATCTTTGGGTCCCTATAGTTCCAGAAGCACTACCGAAGAATATCACTGCTAGGAAAACTCCAGCTACCACTGTCACTATGAAACAATATGTGAATACAACTCCTCATCCAGATGCTATCAATTTGAAGGATTTGATAGTTGACACTCATGTGAATACTACAAAGCCAGGCGAACGAATTCCCAAGCCTGACTTGAAGAAAATCAAGGCACCTACTACCAAACATAATGCTCCTCAAGCTACTGCTCTGACAGAGATGACTGCTAAGTTTACTCCTACATTAATTCAACTGTTGGCTTCTAAATCTTCTTCCGAGCAAGTTCCAGTGCAAAATGCTCCAATTGCCAAGTCTGATGCTCCTCACTACTATGATCATATGTTCATGGCGCAGCTTGATAAGTTTGTTGACAATCCATTCGATGGTGAAGTGGAATCTCTGCCAATCCCTCCTGAAGTTATTTCATAGGCCACTGATGTTATTCAGGAAATGAGAGAAGATGCGGTTGAAATCAACACTATTTCTATCGAACTAAATGACCTTGATGGTCAAATGAAAACTGCCTCTTCAAATATTGTCATTAAAGCACTCGAAGACTCCTACAAGGACATCAATCGTGCCATGATTCTCCTTCGCAATAGAAGGTTGCATTTTCACACAAATCGAGATGAAATTGTTCGCAAGGTTTGTGATGCGCATCAAGCAAAGGTTACTAGCTACAATGATCTAGTCAAAGGCCACATTGATCAAGTTTCTCAGCAAAAGAAGAAGCAAGGAAAGAGAATTGCAAAGAAAGATGTACCTCCCGCTCTAACAGAAAAGTCACTTGATTGCCCAGAGGCTCAGTCTCAGAAAGAAAAATCTCCCGAGCTAGATGCTCCTTCGCATCCCCCAGTCAAAGACTCGGATGCTCCTCCCTCGCCAAGACCAACTAAATCAGTGCATGTGGCCTCCCCTGTTCAAGCTGATATTCCACCCCAGGGAGCTATTTCTGAGGAAGGTGAAATCCCTCGCCCTGAGCCCCAAGCTTCTCCGGCTCATGAAGCACCAAAGGCCTCGCCCTCTCCAACTATTCAGCAACAACAGATTACAGTGGAACGAACTCAACCACCTCCAGTGCTTGATTCGGCTTCAGTGCCTACAGAGAAGGAATTTGCTCTAATGTTTACTACCTCTTCAGCTCTCTCTTTGTGCCACCAGCTCCATCTCAAATTAAGGTATCTATCAACACAGTGACAAGAATGCCAGATGTTGGGCCCTCCGAATGAAAAGTTGTTTCTGCTTGCCGTACTGACTCCATTGTATATGGCGATGAATTTCCCTCATCTGAAGACGAATTCAAATACCCATATCCTCGTGAAGAACGGCCTTTGTTCTCCTCAAGAGATGGCGCCAAAGGTCCTCCTTTCAATTGGAATGCGTATTCAAAATTCTTTGAAGCTAGTCCGTATGATGGGTCATGCACTTTGAAATCGTCTCGCTTCTGGACAAAGGAACATGCCATATATTACACCCGGGTCCTCTATGAGAGCAAAAACATCTCTCCCCATGAATACCTGAACATCCCTGCTATGCGAAATATTTGCTGCTTCAATCAGTTGCTGCAAGATCTGGATGACTTCTGCCTCACCAAGGTATTCGAATTCGAGCATCCTTGGAACAGAGAGATTATTCTTCAGTTCTATGCTACTCTGTATATCTCTGGTGATGAATCCGACAGATCAAAATGTATTATGGAGTGGATGACCAAAGGAAAAAGCATCAAATGCACTTCAACAGATTTTGTCTCGCACTTCCATTTCCCTCGCTTTGAGCATGGTGACACTACAATTCGGGTGCACAACATTGATGTCATATCAGATGAAACTTTTCGGTGCACTATGGATCCAGAAAAGATTCGTTCACTACACTGGTCCTCCCGTCCTGAGCATTTAATGTTCGAGAACCAGACAATATTTCACATGCTCTCTTACAAAATTTTCCCTATGGTCGGGATGAACCAAGTAAGTCCATCTCAGATATTCTTCGAAATGTTATCTATGCAATCTCTAAACAGTATATCTTCGATGTTGAGGACATGTTTCTGCGTATTCTAAAGGATTCGGCTCAATGTCCTTTCTGCCTCAAAGTTTTCGTGCCATGGATCCAGAAAGTTATTGATCATGCTATGCGCATAGTGTATCAGGTGAAGGAAAGTCATAAAAGTTAATACCTCCTATTTGTGATACCTTGCAAATCATGGAAGATATTTCTTTGGGTAAATTACCCACGTCAAGCCCTCACAATTATCACAAGCAATTTGACGGGCCACATCTCCCTCAGCGCGACCAAAATATTTCGCCTCAACCTTTATCGCAACTCAAAGTTAGTTTGCATACTCAATAACTACTGCAACACATCACTGAGGATCGATGCAAAAAAGAACATCTTGCCTCTGACCTAAATACTCTCAACAATCGCACCAGAATCATGCATCTGATTGCGAATGAAAGCAAAAGGAGGCTCTGGAAATTTCTTCGCAAGTTCTTTACCGAGAAACAACTCCTGAATGTTAATCTCCAAGAGCTCTATGATTATATTGACAAAGGATTCACTGTTGAAGATTCCTAAGATTGGAGTACCCCTCCTCTTCCTGGTTGTGAGCCAACAACTGATCTTCTGCATCTCAAGCTTTGCACACTGCTTGAAGAGTCTGAAGCCACCTCACCGGTGGAGAAACCTACCGAAGGCAATGTGTTATCCCATGTTCCTCATGTGGCTGCCCCAAATATGCCGTCGTCCTCTCAACCCCAAGCTGTTATCCCTGAAGGAAAATCCTCTACTACTGAAGACAAAGCTACTCCAGTCACTTCCAAAGACGAAGTCACCTCAGATAGTTCTTCTGGAGATGCCATCGAGTGAACCAAGTTCTGCATTTTTGCACTCATGTTATTCGTCACATTTTTGACACTAGCTGACAAAAAGCGGGAAAATTACATTGAGTCCCGATAGATTTGCTTTGTGTGTTTCTTTGGTTGGTTTCGTGCAAGTTTGCAACTTCTAGTTTAAGCTTATCTGCTCTAAGTTGTAAAACTTCTGCGTTGTAATGTTAATAACCCCTCCTGTTGCACCATCTCTCTCAAAGCATTTGTTTTGCAGGTGGAATTATTATCAGAAATTATGAATGATAGCACTACAATCTCGATGGATTATATGTCATCAGTGCGAATCATTGTCCCCAATGATTGAAATTTCCTCTGTATACTTCAATATTTGCAGGAGAGTTAATCTCATATCTTCTTCCCTGCATACTTTTAAGGGGAGTCTATTTCATCATCGAGCAAAGTAACACTTATTCACTCTTGTTGGAATTACTTGGCACTTATCTATCTTCACTTTGATGATTATCTGTTTTGCCAACAAGACTCTAGATAGTGGCCCTCCACTCGCCCATCCTGTCTGCAGAAGGAGCAAACTATAGAAGTAGTTGTGCATGTGCCAGGGCTTCTTCTAGCGTTGTCGACATGGAGAGGCGTGAGGAACGAGAGGTATTATTGCTTCCAACTGATCTGGAAGCAGCCCTGTCTCGAACCTACGACCTCAACCTGTCATTGCCAATGCGCTGGGGTGCATGTTGGCCTTGCATGTCCCGAGGATGATCCACAGGACCCTTGCCGTGGGGACGCTTGGAGCCGCTGATGCCATGGTGCCACTCGTCGCGCGCTGCCTGAGATGGTTGTGGCATGGGCACCAGAGTGGGCGTCTTGGAGTGCGCCCTATTGTCCCTAGAAATCGCCGCACCGCCTGCAGGCAGTGCAGCTCTTTCCCTAGACCTGGTGGCATGTGGATTGTTGTCATTGCGGATGATGCTACTCGCCTGGTTGTGATCGCCAGAACGTCGCGGAGGTTGTTCTTGGCCTCCGCCTCCACCGCCGCTCGTGCCACCGCATGTTTTGTCACCCATCTGCAAGGGCACTGGTGGCATGGGCAAAGACAGACCGACCGCCGCGGTGCCCTTCTTCTTGGACACCATCGAGAAGAAGCTGGTGATGAAGCTGACACGCTAACTGCTGAACCTGGTTCACACAAGTGACCCCCTTACCTGGCGCGCCAAAGATGTCGTGCGTACAACCATCCATGGGATCATTTTGATCCCTTTGTGGTTCAACTAGAGGGATCGAAAGGCACAAAGAGCAGGGTCAGCAGAGAATGCATGGTGTTTACCAAGGTTCGGGGCTCTGTGAAGCATAAAACCCTACTCCTGCTTTGTGTATTGGATGTGTATATGTCCAGTTTACAAGGAGCGCACGTCCGGCAAGGAGCTTAGAGAGTGTTGCTACGTGCTGATGTCTACTACGCAACCTTCTTCTTGTAGACGTTGTTGGGCCTGCAAGTGCACAGGTTTGTAGGACAGTAGCAAATTTCCCTCAAGTGGATGACCTAAGGTTTATCAATCCATGGGAGGTGTAGGATGAAGATGGTCTCTCTCAAACAACCCTGCAACCAAATAACAAAGAGTCTCCTGTGTCCCCAACACACACAATACAATGACAAATTGTATAGGTGCACTAGTTCGGCGAAGAGATGGTGATACAAGTGCAATATGGATGGTAGATATAGGTTTTTGTAATATGAAACTATAAAAACAGCAAGATAACTAATGATAAAAGTGAGCGTAAACGGTATTGCAATGATAGGAAACAAGTCCTAGGGTTCATACTTTCACTAGTGCAAGTTCTCTCAACAATAATAACATAGATAGATCATATAACAATCCCTCAACATGCAACAAAGAGTCACTCCAAAGTCACTAATAGCGGAGAACAAACGAAGAGATTATGGTAGGGTACGGAACCACCTCAAAGTTATCCTTTCTGTTCTATCTATTCGAGAGTTCGTAGTAAAATAACATGAAGCTATTCTTTCTGTTCAATATATCATAGAGTTCATACTAGAATAACACCTTAAGACACAAATCAACCAAAACCCTAATGTCACCTAGATACTCCGTTGTCACCTCAAGTATTCATGGGCATGATTATACGATATGCGTCACACAATCTCAAATTCATCCAACCAACACAAAGTACTTCAAAGAGTGCCCCAAAGTTTCTACCAGAGAGTCAAGAAAATGTGTGCCAACCCCTATGCATAGGTTCATGGGCGGAACCCACAAGTTGGTCACCAAAACATACATCAAGTGGCACATGATATCCCATTGTCACCACAGATAAACACGGCAAGACATACATCAAGTGTTCTCAAATTAAAGACTCAATCCGATAAGAGAGTAGAGGGGGAGAAACATCATAAGATCCAACTACAATAGCAAAGCTCGTGATACATCAAGATCGTGCCATAGAGAGAACATGAGAGAGAGAGAGATCAAACACATAGCTACTAGTACATACCCTCAGCCTCGAGGGTGAACTACTCCCTCCTCGTCATGGATAGAGCCGGGATGATGAAGATGGCCACCGGTGATGGATTCCCCCTCCGGCAGGGTGCCGGAATGGGCTCCCGAGAGGTTTTTGGTGGCTACAGAGGCTTGCGACGGCGGAACTCCCGATCCATCTTCGTTGTCGATGTTTTTAGGGTATGTAGGCTTATATGGGCGAAAGAAGTCGGTCGGGGGATGCTCGAGGGGCCCACAAGACAGGGGGTGCGCCCAGTAGGGTGGTGCCCCCCCTATCTCCTGGCCTCCTCGAGGATCTTTTGATGTGAACTCCAAGTCTCCAGGATCATATTCTTCCAAAAAATCACGCTGCCGATGGTTTCATTCCGTTTGGACTCCGTTTGATATTCCTTTTCCTCGAAATACTGAAACAGGCAATAAAACAGCAATATGGATTGGGCCTCCGGTTAATATGTTAGTCCCAAAAGTAATATAAAAGTGCATAATAAAGCCCGTAATCATTCAAAACAGATAATAAAATAGCATGAATGCTTCATAAATTATAGATACGTTGGAGACGTATCAGCATCCCCAAGCTTAATTCCTGCTCGTCCTCGAGTAGGTAAATGATAAAGAAAGAATTTATGAAGTGTGAATGCTAGAAGGTGCACAAGTTTGATCAATGATAATTTCAATCACCTTTCCTAGCATGATTATATGTGTCATAACAGTAGTTCATCTCATAAAACTTCTCACGATAATGTAACAAGCAATTCACATGTCAAAGCATAGTCCATAAACTTTCTTGAAAACTAGCAAACTTCATTCTCAGTCATCAAACAATTGCAATTCATCTTATTTTCAGGAATAGCAAACTGCACATACTCAACTATCATATAGTCTTCTACAATTGCTAACACTCACGCAATACTAATGGTTATGGAGTTTCAATCGGACACTGAGAAAGATAGGGGCTTACAGTGTTGTCTCCCAATGTATTCACCTTTGGGTGATGTCAACAATAATAGTTCATGCTAACTTACATCCAACTGGATATATATATCAGGATCTTCCCAACACGAGGTGCTTGCCAAAGGACAAAATGAAAAAGGGAAAGGTGAAGATCACCTTGACTCAAGCAAAAAGTAAAAGATAGGCCCTTCGCAGAGGGAAGTAGAGGTTGTCATGCGCTTTTAGGGTTGGATGCACAAAATCTTAATGCGAATGAACGGCACTTTATATTGCCACTTGTATATGGACCTTTATTATGCAGTCCGTCGCTTCTATTGCTTCCATAACCAGATCGTATAAAGCTATTTTCTTCACACTAAAAAATCATACATATTTAGAGAGCAATTTTTATTGCTTGCACCAATGACAACTTTCTTGAAGGATCTTACTCAATCCGTAGGTAGGTATAGTGGATCTCACGGCAAAACTGGGTTTAAGGATATTTGGAAGCACAAGTAGTATCTCTACTTGGTGCAAGGAATTTGGCTAGCATGAGGGGGAAAGGCAAGCTCAACATGTTTGAATGATGCATGACAATATACTTTAACTGAGATGTCGGAAAACATAACCCATTACGTTGTCTTCCTTGTCCAACATCAACTCTTTAGCATGTCATACTTAATGAGTGCTCCCAATTATAAAGATGTCTAGGATAGTGTATTTATATATGAAATCTCTCTTCCTTCAATATTCTTTCATGAATTGTTCAAATGAGCAATACAACGCTTGCTAACCTTCAATAAATTTACAACCTCTACTTCTTATATGTGAGGTCATTACTCCCCATGGGATAAGCAAATGAGACATATATAATTTCAGATTTATGACATTCAACTCATTTTACAATTTACTCATAGGATATAAGTGAAGCACACGAGTAAATGACAAACTACTCCAACAAGATATAAGTGAAGATCAATGACTAGCTAAATAATTATGTAACTATGTGAAGACTATCTCTCATTAAAGAATTTAAGATCTTGGTATTGTATTCAAACAGCAATCAAAACAAAATAAAATGACATTGCAAGGATAGCACAACTCATGTGAAGAAGCAAAAACTTAGGCTCAACTGATACTAACTGATAGTTGTTAGAGAAGAAAGGTGGGATGCCTAACGGGGCATCCCCAAGCTTAGATGCTTGAGACTTCTTGAAATATTGTCTTGGGGTGCCTTGGGCATCCCCAAGCTTGAACTTTTGTGTCTCCTTAATTCCTCTCATATCATGGTTTCTCTTTTTATCAAAAGCTTCATCCACACCAAACTCAACAAGAACTCGTGAGATAGGTTAGTATAGACCAATGTAAAACCTTATCATTTTCTACTGTAACAAATCACTAAAATTATTATTCAACATGTCATACTAAATGTCTCTGCATATTTAATACTCCTATCCTCAAATAGAATCATTAAACAAGCAAACATATGCAAACAATGCAAACATAACAGCAATCTGCCAAAACAGTATAGTCTATAAAGAATGCAAGAGTATCAATACTTCCCTAACTCCAAAAATTATGAAAAAATACTAAGCTGTATAATATTTATCAGAGCTCAATATACAAAAAGTTTCAGCATTATTTCATTCTCTGAATTTTCTAGGGAATTTTTGCAACAGCGGTAAACTTTCTGTTTTCAAACAGCAACATGTATACTAGCAAAATAAGCATGGTAAAGGCTATCCTTGACATTTTTATTGAAACTAAAGATGCAAAACATTATTCTAAATAACAGAAAGCAAATACTAACAAGAGAAATGATGCTCCAAACAAAACACATATCATGTGGCGAATAAAAATATAGCTCCAAGTAAAGTTACCGATGAACGAAGACGAAAGAGGGGATGCCATCCGGGGCATCCCCAAGCTTAGGCTCTTGGTTGTCCTTGAATATTACCTTGGGGTTCCTTGGGCATCCCCAAGCTTATGCTCTTGCCACTCCTTATTCCATAGTCCATCGAATCTTTACCCAAAACTTGAAAACTCCACAACACAAAACTCAACAGAAAACTCGTAAGCTCCGTTAGTATAATAAAATAAAACCATCACTTAGTTAATGTAATGAACTCATTCTAAATTTATATTGGTGTTAAACATACTGTATTCCAACTTATCTATGGTTCATACCCTACGATACTACTCATAGATTCATCAAAATAAGCAAACAACACATGGAAAACAGAATCTTTCAAAAACAGAACAGTCTGTAGTAATATGTATCAAACGTATACTTCTGGAACTCCAAAAATAATACCAAATTAGGAAGTCCTAAGAAATTTGTGTTCCAAACCAAAGAAAAAAGAATCAGATCATAATCACGTTTCTGTGAATTAACAAAACTAATTTACTGGGTGAAAAAGTTTCTGATTCTCAGCAGGATCAACACAACTATCACCATAAGCTATCCTAAAGGTTTTACTTGGCACCTTATTGAAACAAAAGCTATAAAACATGATTACTACAGTAGCATAATCATGTGGACACACAAAAACAGTAAGGTTAAATATTGGGTTGTCTCCCAACAAGCGCTTTTCTTTAATGCCTTTCTAGCTAGGCATGATGATGACAATGATGCTCACATAAAAGATAAGAATTGAAATATAACGAGAGCATCATGAAGCATATGACTAGCACATTTAAGTCTAACCCACTTCCTATGCATAGGGATTTTGTGAGCAAACTACTTATGGGAACAATAATCAACTAGAATAGGAAAGTAAAACAAGCGTAGCTTCGAAACTTTAAGCACATAGAGAGGAAACTTGACATTATTGCAATTCCTACAAGCATATGTTCCTCCCTCATAATAATTTTCAGTAGCATCATGAATGAATTCAACAATATAACCAGCACCTAAAGCATTCTTTTCATGATCTACAAGCATAGAAAATTTACTACTCTCCACATAAGCAAATTTTTTCTCATGAATAATAGTGGGAGCAAAATCAACAAGATAATTATGATGTGAGGCATAATACAATTGAAAACTAAAATCATGATGACAAGATTCATGGTTATCATTATTCTTAATAGCATACAAGTCATCACAATAATCATCATATATAGCAACTTTTTTCTCATAATCAATTGGAACCTCTTCTGAAATAGTGGAATTATCACTAAATAAAGTTGTCACTCTTCCAAATCCACTTTCATATTCATCACAATAAGATTCAACAACCTCCAAAATAGTGGGATCACTACTTCCTAAAGTTGACACTCTTCCAAACCCACTTTCATAAATATAATTATCATAAACAGGAGGCATGCTATCATCAAAATAAATTTGCTCATCAAACCTTGGGGGACAAAAAATATCATATTCATCAAACATAGCATCCACAAGCTTGTGGCCTTGCATATCATTAGCATCATGGATATTCAAAGAATTCATACTACCAACATTGCAATCATGCTCATCATTCAAAGATTTAGTATCAAACATTCTATAGATCTCTTCTTCTAGCGCTTGAGCACAATTTTCCTTTTCATCATACTCACGAAAGATATTAAAAAGATGAAGCGTACGAGACAAACTTAACTCCATTTTTTTGTAGTTTTCTTTTATAAACTAAACTAGTGAAAAACAAGAAACAAAAAGATTCGATTGCAAGATCTACAGATATACCTTCAAGCACTCACCTCCCCGGCAACGGCGCCAGAAAAGAGCTTGATGTCTACTATGCAACCTTCTTCTTGTAGACGTTGTTGGGCCTGCAAGTGCACAGGTTTGTAGGACAGTAGCAAATTTCCCTCAAGTGGATGACCTAAGGTTTATCAATCCGTGGGAGGCGTGGGATGAAGATGGTCTCTCTCAAACATCCCTGCAACCAAATAACAAAGAGGCTCTTGTGTCCCCAGCACACCCAATACAATGACAAATTGTATAGGTGCACTAGTTCGGCGAAGAGATGGTGATACAAATGCAATATGGATGGTAGATATAGGTTTTTGTAATCTGAAACTATAAAAACAGCAAGGTAAGTAATGATAAAAGTGAGCGTAAACGGTATTGCAATGATAGGAAACAAGGCCTAGGGTTCATACTTTCACTAGTGCAAGTTCTCTCAACAATAATAACATAGATAGATCATATAACAATCCCTCAACATGCAACAAAGAGTCACTCCAAAGCCACTAATAGCGGAGAACAAACGAAGAGATTATGGTAGGGTACGAAACCACCTCAAAGTTATCCATTCTGTTCTATCTATTCAAGAGTTCATAGTAAAATAACATGAAGCTATTCTTTCCGTTCAATCTATCATAGAGTTCATACTAGAATAACACCTTAAGACACAAATCAA
Organism: Triticum dicoccoides; assembly: GCF_002162155.2. NCBI lineage: Eukaryota > Viridiplantae > Streptophyta > Magnoliopsida > Poales > Poaceae > Triticum > Triticum dicoccoides. Next base: position 277,221,976 of record NC_041393.1, on the reverse strand, counting down.
CCAAATCCCTAATGTCACCTAGATACTCCATTTTCACCTCAAGTATATGTGGGCATTATTATACGATATGCGTCACACAATCTCAAATTCATCCAACCAACACAAAGTACTTCAAAGAGTGCCCCAAAGTTTCTACCAGAGAGTCAAGAAAACGTGTGCCAACCCCTATGCATAGGTTCATGGGCAGAACCCGCAAGTTGGTCACCAAAACATACATCAAGTGACACATGATATCCCATTGTCACCAAGATAAACACGGCAAGACATACATCAAGTGTTCTCAAATTAAAGACTCAATCTGATAAGATAACTTCAAAGGGGAAACTCAATCCATAACAAGAGAGTAGAGGGGGAGAAACATCATAAGATCCAACTACAATAGCAAAGCTCGCGATACATCAAGATTGTGCCATAGAGAGGACACAAGAGAGAGAGAGAGAGAGAGATCAAACACATAGCTACTGGTACATACCCTCAGCCCCGAGGGTGAACTACCTCCCTCCTCGTCATGGATAGCGCCGGGATGATGAAGATGGCTACCGGTGATGGATTCCCCCTCCGGCAGGGTGCCGGAACAGGCTCCCGAGAGGTTTTTGGTGGCTACAGAGGCTTGCGGTGGCAGAACTCCCGATCTATTTTCTTTGTCGATGTTTTAGGGTACGTAGGCTTATATGGGTGAAAGAAGTCGGTCGGGGGATGCTCAAGGGGCCCACAAGACAAGGGGCGCGCCCAGTAGGGGGGGCGTGCCCCCTATCTCCTTGCCTCCTCGAGGATCTTCTGATGTGAACTCCATGTCTCCAGGATCATATTCTTCCAAAAAGTCACGCTGCCGAAGGTTTCATTCCGATTGGACTCCGTTTGATATTCCTTTTCCTCGAAATACTGAAACAGGCAATAAAACAGCAATATGGGCTGGGCCTCCGGTTAATAGTTTAGTCCCAAAAGTAATATAAAAGTGTATAATAAAGCCCGTAATCATTCAAAGCAGATAATAAAATAGCATGAATGCTTCATAAATTATAGATACGTTGGAGACGTATCACGTGCATAAATTGATAGGGTTTCGACCTTCGCTAAGGTAGCCATGGGCCTCCTTTTATAGACTAGGGGATCACCACAATGGCAAAGTAGTAAATCTGCACTGTAAATACCGGCTTTAGTGCCAAATACCTAACTCTGATGGGTAAGGACAAACGCATTTAATGCACCATGAGGTGTCTTGTGGATGGAGATCTCCTGCAAGGTTGGTCTCTCCTTCTGTGTCGTTCGCCATCTACCTTTTATTCCTTTGACACATCATTTGGACGGGTGCCATTAAAGTGGTGTCTTCGGTGGTGAGGTTCCACGTGCCCAGAAAAGTCTCACCAAAACGCCTACCTGCTCAACACCTAATCGACAAGTGACAACCCGATCGATGAGGTGGAGCGGTGGCAAGGAAGTGGGATACTTGTCGAGCCCGGAGCTAGCCCGGCTTGAATCTTGATGAGCTTGTTCCGACAAGGGTCTTGTCGGGCCTTCGTGTTGTGACTTCATCATTTGTGATCTTTGTCTTATGATATCTTCTTTGCTTCTTATAATCTAGTTTTGAATTTGTCTTTGTTATCCTTCAGCAAGCCTATTGTCGGGAAGGCTGCTACTTCCTGTGCATAAGTCAGGGGTATTAAGGACCCCATTCTTAATACATCGACACATATTAGTTAATGGACAACATTTAATTGGTCAGCTAATGCTCCCACTTGAGTTTCCAAATGCATGTGGCCACATATAGAGAGACAACAGGGAATTTCATTTCTTTGGGCGCTCTGATTCATCATGGGTGGGTAACCAACATTGTATAGAAAGAAGCGGAATCTACATAATATGCTTCCTCTTCTTTTCTTAAACATGTTCCTCTTCTGTTATTCTTTAATAAGTATAGTATGATCCTTGTCAGGAAGGGGAGCAGGGATTCGACAGTCGACAAGCCTATTGGGCCACTTTTGCTAGATGCTTTCAGCACTTCGAGTGGGTCTGCATAATATCCAGGGAATGCTGGGAGTTGTGTGGCCTTTCAGAGACTAGACTGATAGTAACGGTAGTGCGCCTTCAGGTGCATAGAGCTAGAGTGTAGGTGATCGATAGCTTTCGATTAGTAGAAGCAATACAACCCCGTATTTTCCAGCCAGTTCCACTTTCCCAATTTATTTATGATGCTTATGGTGTACCCCTTTTATCTACATTATGATCTTCCTAGTGGACTTATGTCGTACTAGAAGCACTCCATCCTTCAAGCTAAACTACATGCCAGTCATATTTCCCAAAGCTTACATTTAATTGGTCGGCTAATGTTACTACGTGAGTTTTGAAATGCATGTTCTCCACATATATAGACATGAGGGAATACTATTTTTCTTTGTGCGCTCTCGTTATCATGGTTTGGCAATAAAATTTCTATACAGTATATTATGAACCTATCATCTACTAACTATCCTTACTTTTGGAGTTCCCAACAGGGAGCCTATTTTTTGTGTAGTTGTGCCAGATTATATTAATGTAGGCACCAAACTACAACACACATGGGCTCTCTCATCAAAATTCAGTGATAGCACTCAAGGGTTTACAAGGAGCCCCTATTATATTATAATATCCTCTACGTTACAAAGATAATCTCACTACTATTTATGTTTTCATGCTTCTCACATATTGAACATAATCACAATGAATATGAGAATGCATGCATCAAAAGAATATTGCAGAACAACCAATGGCTAACAAACTTGGCAGCAAGGGATTGAGTTCCATTCTGGATGCGATGAACCCACATCCTCCCCACCTATAGATTCGTGTTCAGAATATGATCCTAATGACTATTCTGAGCTTAAGGAGTCAAAGACGGATGGCCTATCCTGTTTACCCAATAAAGTGATTGTTCTAATTTGGCAAGGTTTTATTGGTTGTACGTACCATGCATAAGGTGTCTTGCATTTCTTCTACTTTGTTGCACTGCCATATGCTTAGTTTACTCATCATATATGTGAAGATGTCATGCCCATCCATTATGAATACCTATTCCATTTGTCATCATACCTTGTTTTTTCATTCAAATATCATTCTTGTGTATCAGACGTCCAAAAGGAAGAGGGTGATTGCAGAACCTGAAGGAGTACAAGCAAAGTCTTTAAAAAAGGTGGTGGTACCAGAGAAATCAGATAGCACCCCACTTATATTGGCGATAGAACCAGCGCCACAAAACCTAGGATATCGGAACTATGTTGTTCGCTGCTTTGCTCTTGTTAGTACATGTTGTCCTGTATGGTTGTACTTATATTCATACCTAGTGGATTATGTGACACTAGTGTGCATTATAGCTTGGTTATCCACTGTTCACTCCAAATCATCAGATCTATATTAATGCTTACATTAATGTATAGAATAAACCCAATGCTCATGAAGAAGTTTAGCTCTTCATTGTTCTTGTAAGTATATGGTGTCCTTCATCACTGTACTTATATTGTCAGCTAGTTATTCCTATACCATCACTTTGCAGCTTATTTTCCCTTGCCCTCCATTTTCTACACATCAAATCTATTTACTCTTGCCAAAGTGTTGAATAAAAGCAATGCTATAGAAGATGTTTAGCTCTGCATTTCTCTTGTTAGTACCTTTTGCCTATATGTTGTACTTACATTTATAGCTAGTTGATTATGTAGCATCACTCTGTATCTTAGCTTAATTAATCTCCATTTTTTCTATATTATCACATCTATATTTACTCTTAACAAATGTAGAGTAAAGGCAATGCTCATGAAGAAAACTCTATGGTAAACTTCTTGAATTGCCCCCATCAACATGGACAAAGGCTTTATAGAGTCGGTCTTCACTACTAACATAAGTTTGTCCTTCTTGAGCGTTCAAATTGTGTTGTGTATATTTGGATATCTATGACTGCAACTGCTATTTATTTTTGTCATTTGAATCAAATTGCATTTTCAATGTTTATTACAAATAAGTTCATAAACATAAGTTTGTCCTTCTCAATTTCAGTTTTTAGTTGTACAACATAGTTCCTTATTCATACCATGTAAATTAAACTAAACATAGCAAGCTATATTCTTTAGCACTACATGTATGCTTGTGTTCTTGATCTCTAATTTAGTGGAGGGGTGAAACTACTAACTCCAGCACAATGTCATATCCGGCTATGTCTTAACTATGAACAATGCCATATTATGTTAATGTTATTTAAATTGTGTCTCTTTATTTACCAATGTGAAATGAGATAAATTGACAGTACACTCACCATTGATGCTTATACATTGTTTAGCACTACATGTATGCTTGTGTTCTTGATCCGTAACCCAATGGTGTGGTGATACGGCTCCAACGTATCCATAATTTTTTTTATTGTTCCATGTTATTGTATTATCCATCTTGGATGTTTTATATGCATTATTATGCTACTTTATATCATTTTTGGGACTAACCTATTAACCTAGTGCTAGTTGTTGTTTTTTCCTTGTTTTTGTCTTCTATAGAAAATCAATACCAAATGGAGTCCAAACGGAAAAAAACTTTTTGACGATTTTTCTTCGACAAGAGGACACCTACGAAGCTTCGGGGGGAGGCCAGAAGGGAAACAGGTGAGCCACAAGATCACCAGGCGCGCCCTAGGGGGGAGGGGCACCCTACGAGCTTGTGGGTCCCCTGAAGCTCCTCTAACCCTAATCTTAGCTCCATAAATAACCAAATATTTCCCGTATACCAGAGGGCACACCAATAATACTTTTCCGCCGCCGCAAGTTTCTGTCCTCATGAGATCCCATCCGAAGACCTGTTCTGGTACTCTACCAAAGGGAGATTCAATCACGAAGATCCTCTATATCAATCTTATTGCCCTTTCGATGATGTATAAGTAGTTTACCATAGACCTACGGGTCCATAGCTAGTAGCTAGATGGCTTCTTCTCTCTCATTGATCATCAATACAATGTTCTCCTCGATGTTTTAGGAGATCTATTTGATGTAATCTTCTTTTGCCGTGCATTTGTTGAGATCCGATGAATTGTGGGTTTATGATCAGATTATCAATTCATATTATTTGAGTCTTCTCTGAACTCTTTATGCATGATTAAGATAGCTTTGTATTTCTCTCTGATCTATTGATTTGGTTTGGCCAACAAGATTGATATTTCTTACAATGGGAGAGGTGCTTTGTAATGGGTTCAATCTTGTGATGCTCGATCCCAGTGACAGAAAGGGACATGACATGTATTCGTATTGTTGCCATTAAGAATGAAAGGGTGGGGTTTATTCATACTAATTGGATCTATCCCTCTACATCATGTCATCTTGCTTAAGGCATTACTCCATTCTTGTTAACTTAATACGCTAGATGCATGCTGGATAGCGGTCGATGTGTGGAGTAATAGTAGTAGATGCAGTCAGGAGTCGGTCTACTTGTCACAGATGTGATGCCTATATTCATGATCATTGCCTTAAATATCGTCATAATTATTCACTTTTTTTATCAATTTCTCAACAGTAATTTGTCTACCCACCATATGCGTTCTTTCAAGAGAGAAGCCTCTAGTGAAAACTATGGCCCCAGGGTCTATATTCTTATCATATTATTTTCAGATCTATAAAACCCCAAACCCAAAAATACCTTGCTGCAATTTATTTACCTTCACTTTATTTTGCACGTTTATTTATCTTTTATACCTATCTCTATCAGATCTCATCCTTGCAAGTAACCATGAAGGGATTGGCAACCCCTTTATCACCTTGGGTGCAAGTATTTGTTTGTTTGTGCAGGTGCTATCATTGGAGACTTGTGTGTTCCTCCTACTGGATTGATACCTTGGTTCTTAACTAATGGAAAAACTTATCTCTACTTTGGTGCATCACCCTTTCCTCTTCAAGGGAAAAACCAACGCAAGCTCAAGAAGTAGCAGAAAGAATTTTTGGCGACGTTGTCAGGGAGGTTCTACATCAAGCCTATCAAGTACCTACATAAACTCTCATCTCTTGCACTTACATTATTCGCCATATACCTTCCGTTTTCCAATCCCCCACTTCTAAGATGTTTTCAGAAAAAAACACAAAAATATTTGCCTTTTTATTTGCCCTTTATGTCTTACTTGGTTTGTTTGCTTGGTATAATTGCATGTTTATTCCAAATCAGAAATCAGAAATTTTATGGATCCTCATCCACTTTCTAATCTTTTTAAAAGATCCAATTATGATGAACCAATTGTTAGTGAGTTGAGTGCACTAGATTATCTTTATGAAGTTTTTCTTGAAATTTGTAATATGAAAATTATGATGTTATTTATAAAGTGATTCACGATAGCTCATTGAATGAAAAGCATGATTGCAATGATGTTATTATAAATTATATTAATGTCAAGTGTGTTAGTTATATGCAAAACCCAAGCATGGGGATGCTAATTTTGCTATGTCCACTACTTATTGTAATGATCATGATTGGGTTGATGCATCTTATGATCTTGAAAATTTGTTTAAGCCTCATGATGAATATGATATTGGTAATAATGTTAGCACTAATATTTAAAGTGTGTTTGGAAGAGTGTCAACTTCAACTAAAAATAATCCCACATATTTTGAGTGTGATCAATCTTATGAATTTTTTTATGAAAGTGGGTTTGGAGAGGTCATGACTTTATTTGATAATAATCCCACTATTTTGGAAGAGTGTCAACTTTGCATGCATGTGGATCATGTAGATAATAGGTTATGTGATAGCTATATTATTGAATTTGAATATGATCCCACATGTAATAATTATGAGAGAGGGAAATATGGTTGTGGAATTTTTCATGTTACTAATTACCACTCTTCAGGTTGAGATTTTCAATGTTTTATTCTTCTTCCTGACATATGTTAGTTTTTGTCTGTTTTGATAATTTGTTTGCTTATTATCGCAGGAAACCACGACCACCTATGGGACCAAGGGGCCCCTTGCTGGTTCAGCAGGGGGATGTCGCCTTGCACAAAGAGCAGAGGAGCGTGAGCAGCGCGGCAGGGATCACACGAGCAATTTTACCCAGGTTCGGGCCGCCGCGAGGCGTAAAACCCTACTCCTGCTTTGGTGGATTGATGGTGGAAGAATGGTGGTGGAGCGTAGTACACTTGGCCGGCAGGGGCGACAGCGGCTACGCGCGTATGTGTGTCTAACTTTCCAGCATCGCGAACCCCTTCTACGGTTGCCATGGGCCTCCTTTTATAGGTTAAGGGGTCACCACAATGGAAAATCAGTCATTATGCACTAATAAGATAGCAAATAGTGATATCATACCTAACTCTGCAGGATGACAGGGTGCATTAAATGCATCGTTCAACATCACATCGTTGCTTACCCGGCAAGCCTTGCTGGGCTTGTTTTGCCAGCTCCACGCCTCCTTGTTTGGCACGTCATGGGACGGGTGTCATTTTTAGGTTTTCGTATAGAAAGTGGATGCCATGTGGCGAATGGCTGCCACTTAATCGCTTTACGGCTTGACACCGCACTGATCCATGATGCGGGTCGTGGGGGAGTGGGTGATGAGGTGTTTCTTGCCTCCGTGAGTCCCGACAGGCCCTGCCGGGACGTCTTGATCACTTTCTTCCGGGGGTGGCTCTGCCCTTGCCAAGCCTGTTTGCCCAGCAAGGGAGGTTTTTCTCCTGGTGGTATGTTGCTTCTCTGGTTTGATCTTGGTCCTCTTGTTCTGCATGGTGGTCCTTCAAAGATCTTGGTCTCTTGTACTCTGGCATGGCTTTATGCCATAATCTTTTTCCCGTACATGTGCTCAGTTAGGGCAACATACCCAGGGTCTATTGCACCGGCAGAAGCCCCCGGGCCTGCCCTAATCGCCCTGCTGGGCATCATTGGTCTAGGCCCTAATGAGTGAACATGCAAGGGGTCTTCTATGCTCTTCCATTAATCTTGAGTCCGGGCCTGTTTCCGGTTTTCCCGTGCGTCGTGTAAAGCCAATAGTGGTGGGGCCGCCCTTGCAATGGCCCGTGAATGACTTTAACGCACGTGGTAGAAACCGCCAATTCACTCTTCCCACCACGCCCTTGTCCTTAGCCACGTATGCTGCATGCATCATGCGGGGTATGTTACAGAGGCGCGTGGTGAGGGAGAGCATTATGGCGAGGGCCCGGTCTTCTTGAATTGGTGGAGGAGGAGGACGGTTTATCCGTCGTGGAATCAGCCCCCAGTCCTCCACTCCCCTATAAAAGGAGGAGCGGGGAGGGGTGGAGGTACTCATCCACATCCCTCTCCTCCTTCGCCTTGCTTCATCTTGAGTATGCTGGAAGGGAGAGCTCGGGGCAGGGGCCCGGGCTTGAGCTTCGAGCTGATGATGCCAATCAATGGTGTTGGCGCTCGGGGAGTGGGTCTGGTCCAAGTCCAAAGTGAAGGGCTTGGGATGGTTAGAAATCCTAGTACTACCCCTCTCCTTGGAACTGGGGTTGATGTTGATGAAGAGGGCGCCTTCCAGCCCGCCACGGTGGGGTGCGGTGCGCATCAAGCCCCTGGTACTCTTGGTCGCTCGCCGTCTCTCCGGAGGAGGTGCTGGGCTGGAGTCCTGGCACTCTTCAAGAGTGGTGATGACGAAGCGAAAACGAGGGAGACGGAGAAAGTGGGTGGTGGAGGGCCAGGTCAGAGTACGATGGCGTGGATGCCTTCGCCTCCGACTGGCGACCTGCCGCCTCATATTTCCGTCCTTCCCTTCCCTCCCCGGCACCATCATCATCGGCCTCTTTGGGCGATATTCAGGGAGGGATGTCCTCTTGGTGCCTCCGCTCCTTCTCCAGTGGTCTTCCAGCGAGCCCCGGTGGAAGATCCCGCCAGGGCTCAAGCTGGGGCTTCTTGCTGGCCCCGGAGGTGGCGACCAAGGGGACACCACTCTGCTCTCGCGCTCCTCCTTTGCAGCCTTGCCACTCCTGGTCTTGTCAGGACGCTGCAGACAGGCCGTGATGGGACCAGGAGGGGCTCCTGCTTGGGTGCTTTTCTTGTCTTTTCCTCCTTCCTCCGCGGTACCTGGTGGAGGGAAAACGAAAATAGGAGATTACGGGGCACTTATCTTTTTTTAATCTTAAATCTGTAGGCACTTGTCAAATTTTAATTCAAATAATGTAATCTCTCGAGTCCATGTATGTGTTCTGTATGGCTTGTACTTGTATAATCGGCATATTAATGAAAAAGATGAGCCTTGTCAGGCACTCGTGCATGTGTATGTCCATGCAGAGGTGGGATGCCTCTTTAGTTAAATAGACGAGTCTTCCTCGGCAGCCTATCCTACCGGTACCCTTTTTCTATTTTGTTGCCGGGGGACCGGAGTCTACCGGGCAAAAAATAAAGGAACCAGCCCCCCCAATCCTTTCTAAGCAAAGGCCACTGCGACCACCTAGGCTGAAGCAACATTCTAGCCAAAAGTGGGAGCACCTAAGCTTCGAAGAGTGCCAAAGCTTTCTCATGCACAAGTTTTAGCCTACAGAGCACTTATGGACAAGAGGTAGAACTTATATGTTTGGCTTGCCGGGGATCACAGTGCTAGTCCATCTTCTCAACTCCTTGTAGAAGCCAAGTTCACGGTAGGAACCTGCAACTTTATGTAGTTGAGAATGATGCAGGATGCGATCCTATCTATATGCATATGCAGATGCTCATGAAATGCTTATGCAAATGCTCTTGGAATGCTCATGCATGCATGCAACTTGGTCGAGGGCCCCCCAGCGCTTCGTTTATTTCTCTGGTGCACAGGGTCATCGCCTTGGCTTTGTACAAGGGGTTACATGCAGCTAAGGCAAGGTCTATACAAATGGGTGGCTGCCGGGCAGGGCCCAACAGCCGCTCCTTATGGGTAAAACTTGCGGAGATGCTCAATATTCCATGAGTTTTGCAATTGAATGCCATCTGTGGTCTCCAGACGGACTGCACTAGGTCTGGTGACTCGTACTATCTGGTAAGGGCCTTCCCACTTTGGCATCAACTTGTTTGTACCCTTGGCCGAACGCGCCTAAGGACAAGGTCGCCTTCCTCAAAACACCAGGCATGAACCCTGCAGCTATGATAGCGACGCATGGCTTACTGATAGTGTGCAGTACGCGTAGCAGCCCAGAGACGGTTCTCCTCGAGTAGCACAGCTTTGTCACGCCAGTGCTGATCTTGCGCTACTTCATCGTAGGCAAGCACTCGAGGTGACCCGTAAACGAGTTCCATGGGGATAACTGCTTCTACCCCATAGACCAGGAAAAGGGAGTCTGCCCGGTAGCTCCATTTGGTGTCGTTTCGAGGGACCAGAGGACTACTGGCAGCTCATCGATCCACCGCCTGTCGTGCTTCCACAGCATATCAAAGGTTCTTGTTTTGAGGCCCCACAGCACTTCAACATTCGCCTTCTCAGCTTACCCATTGCTTCTGGGGTATGCGACAGAGGCGAATGAGACCTTGCTTCCGAGGGTGCGAACATATTGCATGAAGGCGCGGCTCGTGAACTGGGTGCCGTTGCCGGTAATGATCCTTGCCGGAACTCCAAAACGACACACCAGTTCTTTTAAGAACTTGATAGCTGACTGAGTAGTTACCCTTCTCACAGGAGTCACTTCCGGCCACTTTGTAAACTTATCGATGGCAATGAACAAGAATTCAAAGCCCTTGATTGCTCGGGGGATAGGGCCGAGGATATAGAGCCCCAGACCGAAAATGGCCATGATAAAGGGATTGTCTAAAGAGCTTGGGGAGGTAGGTGGATGTTCTTGGAATGGAACTGGCAGGCTTCACATTTTGTGACTAGCTCAACCGCATCTTGGAGGGCCGTGGTCCAATAGAATCCTCGACAGAATGCTTTCCCAACTAATTCCCTTGATCCAATGTGGGAGCCCCACATGCCTCTGTGTATCTCAGCCAGCAGTTCCTTTTCCTTCTTCCCGACAGATGCACTTCAATTTCACACCATTGGGCCTCCTTCTGTATAGAGTGTCATCGACAAACTGATACATACTGGCCCTTCGGACTACTCTTTCAGCCTCATCTTGGTCATTGGGGAGTTCTCCGGTTTGGAGAAAGTAGACTATGTGCCTTGCCCAAGTTGGAGCCTGGGGCTCGGCGACAAGGACTAGCGGCACCTCCTCAACTGCAGGGGCACACTCCTCGTCTGCGGGGACCGTGGTCCAGGAAGGAGGTTGCGGGCCAGCAAGTTGTGAGTTTTCGGTAAGGTCCCTGCCAGGAGCACGAGGCTCTACTGGGATAGGCTTACCGGAGTCCATCTTTCTCCTCTTCCGGGCCATTGTTGCTGGGGATACGGAGGTCTGAGTAAGATGGAGAACAAAAGTTCCTAGTTCCACAAGAAGCTTTTGCGCGGCACACTTTGATAGATGATCAGCTATGTTGTTTTCTGCACGGGGTATGTGCTCTGTTTGCAATCCATCAAAGCTCTCCTCCAATCTCCTCAACATATGCCACCATCAATGGACTTTGATAATCCTTGTTTACTTGTCTCACCACAGTTGTGAATCTCCTCGAATAACCAGCTTCTTGATTCCCAATTTTGTGGCATTCCTGAGCCCCGCGAGGAGCCCTTTATACTCTGTTGTATTGTTAGTTGCCTCTTCCCGGGCAAAATGCATCTGGACGACGTACTTCAAGTGCTCCCCTGAGGGTGCGACAAGAAGCACGCTAGCCCCTGCACCTTGTAGGGAAAAGGCACCTTCAAAATACATAACCCATTCTTGGGGCGCCTCCTTGCCGGGGATAACTGTTTCTGTCACTTCCTCATTAGGGGTCGGTGTCCATTCTGCAATAAACTCTGCCAACGCCCTGCTCTGAATTGTTGATGTGCTCTCAAACTTCACACCAAAACTGGACAAGTCCAAAGCCCACTCCACTATTCTGCAAGTAGCCTTAGGGTTTCGGAATATCCTTTGCAACGGGAAGCGAGTGACAACCGTAATCTCATGGGCTTGGAAGTGGTGGCACAGTTTCCTTGAGGCCATGATGAGACCAAAGCTCAATTTTCACATGCCAAAGTACCTCGATCGAGCCCCCTGTAACAAGGAACTGACGAAGTACACTAGGCGCTGCACCACTTTCTTCCTTGCCGCGTGCTTGGGGTTGCCATCACTGTCGTGCTCACTTCTATCCTGACCCTCATCTGACTCTGCCGGTCCTTGTTCACGCTCTGCCTCGTCAACTTCCCGTTACGCCACCAAGGCCGCACTAACCACTTGGTTGCTTTCCGCTAAGTATAGCAGCAACGGCTCCTATGGTTTGGGAGCAACCAACATGGGCATAGAAGATAAGTAGGCCTTCAACTCTTGCAGGGCCGTATCTGCTTCCGGGGTCCACTTCATGGTTCCTACCTTCTTCAAGATTTTGAAGAACGGCAGGGCGCGCTCGACAGACTTGGAAATGAATCTGCTTAGCACGGCAACGCACCCTATCAGACACCTCACATCCTTAACTGTCCTTGGCGCTTGGATCTTCTTGATGGCTTTGATCTTGTTGGGATTGGCTTCGATCCCTCGATGGGACACAAAAGAACCCTAGTAGCTTTCCGGAGGGAACGCCAAACACACACTTCTCTGGGTTGAGCTTCAAGTTGATCTTGCACAGATTTGCAAATGTCTCCTCCAAATCCTGGGTGAGAGTTGCTCTGTCCTTGGTTTTGACCACAATGTCATCCATATAAGCTTCAATGTTTTTGTGTAGTTGTGGCTCGAAGCCCATCTGGACTACCCTAGCAAAAGTAGATCTGACACCCTTTAATCTGAATGGCATGCGGATAAAATAGTATGTACCACATGGGGTGATGAACAAGGTCTTCTCTTCATTTTCCTTGGACATAAAGATCTGGTGATATCCAGAATATGCATCCACGAAGGAAAGAAAATCGCAGCCTGAAGTGGAATCCACAATATGATCGATGCGTGGCAAGGGAAAAGGGTCATTCGGGCAAGCCTTGTTGAGATCTGTGAAATCTATGCAAAGCCTCCATCTCCCGTTAGCCTTTCAGACTACCACTGGATTTGCTAGCCAAGTGGGATGTAGCACTACTCTAACGAAACCAGCTACCTCAAGCTTCTTGATCTCCTCTGCAATAAACTACTGCCACTCCAAGGCCCGCTTCCAGACTTTCTGTTTGACAGGTTTGGCATGTGGGCAGACAGCAAGGTGGTGCTCGATTACCTGCCTGGGAATACCGGGGATATCAGATGGTTGCCAAGAAAACACATTGATATTCACCCGCAGGAAGGCAACGAGCATTCCTATTTTTCATCGAGGGCGGCGCTGATGGTGAAGGTACTATCAATGCTAGCCAGCCCTGTCGGGACCTTCTTCACTTGTGGAGCAGTAACCTTGGTCCTTTTGCTGTTGGAACTCTCTGGCAAATCATCAACAGGCGCAACATACTCCGAAGAGGTACGCTTCCCGCATTCTTTGCCAGCATCCTTGCTATCCTTCTTCTTTCCTCTGCTCTCCTTAGCGGGAACTGCTGCTGTTGTTGCCTCTGCCGCGACCGCGTCTCGGTACGTCTTGTCCACGCAAATGATTGTGTCCTTCTCATCCAATGGGATGGAGATGATTCCAAGTGGCCCAGGCATCTTCAAGGTATTGTAGGCATAATGGGATGCCGCCATGAATTTGGCCAGGGCTAGTCGTCCAAGGATCCCATTGTACGGCAAGGGGAGGTCGACCACATCAAACACAATCTTTTCTGTCCGATAGTTCAACTCCCCTCCAAATGTTACAGGAAACGTTATCTTTCCCTTAGGATGGATCCTGCCGGGGTTAACTCCTTGAAACATGCCGGTGACCTCTAACTCCTCTTCTTCTATATGAAGCCTTCTCATAGCCTTTGGGGAAATCAGATTCAACCCAGCCCCGCCATCTACCAATATCTTAGTGACCTTGAGGTTGTGAATTGTTAGAGAGACCAACAATGGCAAACATCCTACCACAGTGGTATGGTCAGGATGATCCTCTTTGTCAAAGATTATGGGTGTGCGTGACCATTTGAGTGGTTTCCGGGCCTCTAGTGTTGGATCCACGGCATTGACCTCACGCGTCCACCATTTGAGTTGGCGGTGAGAAGTGTGCAAGGATGCACCCCCATCAATGCACGGGGAATCAGTGGCCTTCTGAAACTCTTGCTCACCAGTTTCCTCTTCATCCCCTACATCACTCTCATCATCGCAAGCTCCCTTCTCTTGACCTTTGGCAGGTTTTCCTTTGTTCCAAAAAGGTTTGCCAGGGCGATTTGCTTCACCGCCTCGACCCTTACCACCAGGAACATTCTGACCCTTTTCCTTGTCACGCTTCTCATACTCAGCTCTTTGCCTCTTCACAAGGTGCTCAACCTGATAACACTCTTGAAGGTCGTGGCCCTTGGTCCGATGGATCTTGTAATATGGCCCATCGCCCTTCTCGGCTTTCTCGGCAGCCGCAGCTTCCCACAGTCAGCGCACACGACAGCTTCCTTACCGGGGATCTCAGCCTTGGCTATCTTGCTGGTACTAGGTGTACCCGACCCTTCAACAGTCATCACCACCTTATCCTTGCGCCTCTTATTGCGCTTCTTGCTCTTCTTCTGACTGGTGGATTCATCATCCTCTTCTGAATCAATATTGATGCAATCCTCCTCTCCGGATAACTTCCTTCCTTCCTCCATACAAGCACACTTATCCACTAGGGTGTAAAGCTCCTCCACAGTCTTGGACAACCGCACATTCATCTTGGAACGAATCCGCGCTTGCGCACATTGGACTGGAAGGCAGCTATTATAGCTGCCGTATGGATGTTTGGGATGTTCCTGCGGACTTTGCTGAACCTCTACAAATACTTCCGGAGTGTCTCCCCTTCTCTCTGCTGGAGAAGCTTCAAATCGCTAGGTCGGCCTGCTTCTTGATGGTCGCCAGTGAAGGCTCCAATGAACTCATGGCAAAGGTCAAGCCATGACGAAATGGAGTTCTCCGGAAAATGCATCAACCAACACCACACATTGGACTTGAGGGCCAAAGGAAAGTAGTTGCCGAATACCTTCTCATCTCTTCCCCCGGCAGCTTGGATGGCAATCGCATAGATGCTTAGAAATTCTGCCAGGTTGAGCCTCACATCATATTTCTTGGGTATCTTTGGCTTGAATGTGCGGACGGACGGCCAACGGACTTGTCGCGGCTCACGACTAAAGGCAGTGCACCCAACCTCGAAATGTAGGCACCCGCCAATATCGAGCCTAGGATCCTCGACGTCAGGACCGTTGCACCCATTGGTCCAGCGACAGTCGTCGCGGCGTTGCTCAACGAAAACACGCACGTCTTCTCTCCGCCTGTCCTCCGGGGCTTGTCGTCGATCTGGACGCGCTCGAGGGTCAGAAGAGGCCATCGAGACATCATCAGGTTCTTGATGTTGTCAAGCTCGTGTTGGTTGCCATGGCGGGGACTGCATCATGGGGGTGGCCCCTTCCGTACGACCAGCAGCACGAGCCATTGCCGTCGCTTGGGGAGGCCGTGGCGGGCCGACTCTCGATGAGCCCCCAACCTCGGCTAAACCGAGCAGACTCTGGATTGTGGCACGCCACTCATCCATCTGCTCAGCTGCTGGCAGGAACCAGAGTAGCAGCAAAGCCCACGCCATGGCCTCCGTAGCCGTGCTCAGCATGGATGATGACGATGCGGAACGTACCATAGTTCGACTTCTGACAATGCCAACGGCGACGGTACTGCGCCCCCACCATTGCAGGGCAGCCACCTGGATGGCATGGTGGCGTGGAGAAGGCGCTTGAGGGCCAGCGGCTTGGTCGACTCGCCCTGGGGAAGGCACACGCACAATGGTCGCCCGCATGATATGGGCGGCTGGAGGGCGGCGGTTCGCCCCAGACCGAGCACCATCACTGCGGTTGTGCCCGTCGGCGAGAGGAGGGAGTGTTGATAGAGTAGCCCCTTCACTTGTTCCTCGTGGAGCGTGGCCGTCCGGGTGTTCTTGATGTCGCTCCCTCTCAGTGGCTCCTGCTCCTGCTTCGGCCGTGGAGGAAGTGGTGATGGTGCCTCCTGCTCCGACCACATCCCTAGCGGCGTCCAAATCCTCGCATGCCTCCGCACCTCCCATAGCGTTTGCAGCTGTGGGTGGCAAAACCTTTGAGGTGGACGGTGGAGCTGAAACACCGGACTTCTTCTTGGGTGCCATGGCTGATGGCGCCGTCCAAGATGAAGATGGTGATGAAGATGATGCGCTGCACACACTTTCTGGTTTGCGCAAGCGATCCCCCTACCCGGCGCGCCAAAGATGTCGCAGGAAACCATGGCCACCTATGGGACCAAGGGGACCCTTGCTGGTTCGGCGGGGGGATGTCGCCTTGCACAAAGAGCAGAGGAGCGTGAGCAGCGCGGCAGGGATCACACGAGCAATTTTACCCAGGTTCGGTCCGCCGCGAGGCGTAAAACCCTACTCCTGCTTTGGCGGATTGATGGCGGAAGAATGGTGGTGGAGCGTAGTACACTTGCCCGGCAGGGGCGGCAGCGGCTACGCACGTATGGGTGTCTAACTTTCCAGCCTCGCGAACCCTTTCTATGGTAGCCATGGGCCTCCTTTTATAGGTTAAGGGGTCACCACAATGGAAAATCAGTCATTATGCACTGATAAGATAGCAAACAGTGCTATCATACCTAACTCTGCAGGCTGACAGGGTGCATTAAATGCATCGCTCAACATCACATCGTTGCACGCCCGGCAAGCCTTGTCGGGCTTGTTTTGCCAGCTCCATGGCTGCTTGTTTGACACGTCATGGAACGGGTGTCATCTGTAGGTTTTCCTATAGAAAGGGGCTGCCATGTGGTGAATGGCTGCCACTTAATCACTTTGCGGCTTGACACCGCACTGATCCACGACGTGGGTTGTGGCGGAGTGGGTGATGAGGTGTTTCTTGCCTCCGTGAGTCCCGGCAGACCCTGCCAGGACGTCTTGGTCGCTTTCTTCTGGGGGTGGACCTGCCCTTGCCAAGCCTGTTTGCCCGGCAAGGGAGGCTTTTCTCCTGGTGGTACGTTGCTTCTCTGGTTTGATCTTCATCCTCTTGTTCTACATGCTGGTTCTTTGAAGATCTTGGTCTTTTGTACTCTGGCATGGCTTGATGCCATAATCTTGTTCCTGTGCCTGTGCTTAGTTAGGGCAACATACCCAGGGTCTGTTGCACTGGAACTTATAAAATGCCTATGCATGGGAATTATGTTAGAGTTAAATGAGTTTGTCACATGTTTTATTATGCTTTATTTGTGTTTCGATTATTATCTTTCATGTGAGCATCACCGAAATCTCAATGCCTAGCATTATTGCTTTAAAGAAAGGCGCTTGTTGGGAGACAACTCAATATTTTTCTTTTCTGTTTTTATGAGTTTATGCACTTATATTTCTGTTATGATTGTGTTTTAGTGTTTTAATTAGTATGTGTTCCAATAAGACCTTTGGGATGGTTTGGAAGATTGCTGATTTGATTCTGTGAGAAAACCGAAACTTTTGCGCCAGTAACAGAATAGATCTAATGTGCTGGAGCGACAAAAAATTCCGATTTCTTTCCAATTTATTTATATACAAATTGCCCATGTTGTCCTAATGTTTCCGAATTTTTGGAGTTACAGTAGCATGACCAATATTCGTAATATTACAGACTATTCTGTTTTTGACAGATTATATTTTCATTGTGTTGTTTGCTTATTTTGATGAGTCTATGGGTAGTACCAGGGGGTATGAGCCATGGAGAAGTTAGAATACAGTAGATATAACACCAATATAAAATTGGAATGAGTTTATAACAGTACCTAAAAGTCATGATTTGTTTTATTATACTAACGGATCTCACAAGTTTTCTATTGAGTTTTGTGTTGTGGAGTTTTCAAGTTTTGAGTGAAGTTTCGATGGATTATGAAATAAGGAGTGGCAAGAGCCTAAGATTGGGGATTCCCAAGGCACCCCAAGGTAATATTCAAGGACAACCAAGCATCTAAGATTGGGGATGACCTGGATGGCATCCCCTCTTTTGTCTATGATCCATCGGTAAATTACTTGAGGCTATATTTTTATTCACCACATGATATGTGTTTTGCTTGGAGCATATTATATTATACGAGTCTTTGCTTTTTAGTTTTCCACAATCGTCCTTGCTGTACACACCATTTTAGAGGGACACACATTAATCATGAATTTATTAGAATACTCTATGTGCTTCACTTTTATCTTTTGAGCTAGGTAGTTGCTCTAGTGCTTCACTTATATCTTTTTAGAGCACGGAGGTGGTTTTATTTTGAAGAAATTGATGAACTCTCATGCTTCACTTATATTATTTTGAGAGTCTTATAAATAGTATGGCAATTTGCTTGGGTTATGAATTTAGTCCTAATATGATAAGGTATTCAAGAGGGATATAATAAAAAAATTCATGAAGATCATTGAATATATGAGAAGTTTGATTCCTTGAATTTGTTTTGAGATATAAAGATGGTGATATTAGAGTCATGCTAGTGAGTAATTGTGGATTAGTAAGAATGTTTGTGTTAAGGTTTGTGATTCCTGAAGCATGCACGTATGGTCTCTCGTTATGTGATGAAGTTGGAGCATGATTTATTTTTTATTGTATTCCTTATGAGTGGTGGTCGGGGACGAGCAATGGCCTTTTCCTACCAATCTATCCCCCTAGGATGATGCGTATTAGTACTTTTTTTCAAGGGCTAAGAAACTTTTGCAATAACTATGTGAGTTCTTTGTAACTAATGTTGAGTCCATGGATTATACGCACTCTCAGCCTTCCACCATTGCTAGCCTCTTCGCTACCATGCATTGCCCTTTCTCACCTTGAGAGTTGGTGCAAACTTCGCCGGTGCATCCAAACCCCGTGATATGATACGCTCTTTCACACATAAGCCACCTTATATCTTCCTCAAAACATCCACCATACCTAACTATTATGGCATTTCTGTAGCCATTCCAAGATATATTGCCATGCAACTTCCACCATTTCGTTTTATTTGACACACACCATCATTGTGATATTGCTTTGAATAATCATATGCATGAGGCATTCATATAGAGTCATATGTTTCTTCTAGTATTGAGTTGTAATTTTTGAGTTCTAAGTAAATAAAAGTGTGATGATCATCATTGTTAGAGCATTGTCCCATGTGAGGAAAGGATGATTGAGATTATGATTCCCCCACAAGTCGCGATGAGATTCCGAACTTCAATAAATAAAAATAGGCCAAAGTGCCCAAAAAAGAGGCCAAAGAGCCCAAAAAGAAAAAATTAGAGAAAAAGAGAGAAGGGGCAATATTACTATATTTTTCCACACTTGTGCTTCAAAGTAGCACCATATTCTTCCTAATAGAGAGTCTCCTATTTTGTCACTTTCATATATTACTAGTGGGAATTTTTCAATTATAGAACTTGACTTGTATATTCTAATGATGGGCTTCCTCAAATGCCCTAGGTTTTCGTGATCAAGCAAGTTGGGTACACACCCACTTAGTTTCCTTTTTGAGCTTTCATACACTTATAGCTCTAGTGCATCCATTGCATGGCAATCCATATCCCATTGATTAGCCTCGTTGACGTGAGACTTTCTCCTTTTTTAGTTTTCTTTTTTAGCTTTCATACACTTATAGCTCTAGTGCATCCATTGCATGGCAATCCATATCCTATTAATTAGCCTCGTCGATGTGATACTTTCTCCTTTTTTTTTCTCCACACAACCTCCACCATCATATTCTATTCTAGCTATAGTGTTATATCCATGGCTCACGCTCATGTATTGCGTGAGAGTTCAAAAAGCTTAAGAATGTCAAAAGTATGAAACAATTGCTTGGCTTGTCGTCGGGGTTGTGCATGATAAATACTTTGTGTGATGAAGATAGAACATGACAAGATTATATGATATTGTAGGGTTAACTTTCTTTAGCGATCATATTTTGAGAAGACATGATTGATTTTTAGCATGCTTGAAGTATTATTGTTTTTATGTCAATATTAAACTTTTGTTTTGAATCTTATGGATCTGAATATTCATGCCACATAAAGAAATATTACATTGATAAACATGTTAGGTAGCATTCCACATCAAAAATTCTGTTTTTATCATTTACCTACTCGAGAGCGAGCGGGAATTAAGCTTGGGGCTGCTTGAGACGTCTCCAACGTATTTATAATATTTGATTGTTCCATGCTATTATATTATCCATCTTGGATGTTTTATATGCATTATTATGCTATTTTATATAATTTTTTGGGTCTAGCCTATTAACCTAGCGCCAAGTGACAGTTGTCGTTTTTTCCTTGTTTTTGTCTTCTACAGAAAATCAATACCCAACAGAATAAAACTTTTTTCCTATTTTTCTTAGCAAGACACCTACGAAGCTTTGGGAGGAGGCCAGAAGGGCCACAGGTGAGCCACAAGCTCACCAGGTGCACCCTATGGCGGAGAGCGCGCCCTATGAGATAGAGGGTCCCTCGAGGCTCCTCTAACATTAATCTCAGCTCCATAAATACCCAAATATTTCCCGTATACCAGAGGGCACACCAAAAATACTTTTTCGTTGTTGCAAGTTTCTGTCCTCGTGAGATCCCATCTGGAGACCTGTTCCAGTACTCTACCGGAGGGGGATTCGATCACGGAGGGCCTCTATATCAACCTTGTTGCCCTTCAGATGATGTGGAGTAGTTTACAATAGACCTACGGGTCCATAACTAGTAGCTAGTTGTCATCTTCTCTCTCTTTGATCTTCAATACAATGTTCTCCTCGATGTTCTTGGAGATCTATTTGATGTAATCTCTTTTGGGGTGCATTTGTTGAAATCCAATGAATTGTGGGTTTATGATCAGATTATCTATGAATATTATTTGAGTCTTCTCTGAACTCTTCTCTGCAAGATTAAGATAGCTTTGTATTTCTCTCTGATCTATTGATTTGGTTTGGCCAACTAGATTGATATTTCTTGCAATGGGAGAGGTGCTTTGTAATGGGTTCAATCTTGCGGTGCTCAATCCCAGTGACAGAAAGGGACATGACACATATATGTATGGTTGCCATTAAAGATAAAAGGTGGGGTTTATTCATATTGATTGGATCTATCCCTCTACATCATGTCATCTTGCTTAAGGAGTTACTCCGTTCTTGTTAACTTAATACACTAGATGCATGCTGGATAGCAGTCGATTTATGGAGTAATCGTAGTAGATGCAGGCGGGAGTTGGTCTACTTATCACAGACGTGATGCCTATGTTCATGATCATTGTCTTATATATGGTCATAATTATTCGCTTTTCTATCAATTGCTCAACAGTAATTTGCCTACCCACCGTACGCGTTCTTTCAAGAGAGAAGCCTTTTGTAAAAACTATGGCCCCCGGGTCCATATTCTTATCATATCATTTTCAGATCTATAAAACCCATAACCCAAAAATACCTTGCTGTAATTTATTTACCTTTACTTTATTTTGCACTTTTATTTATCTTTTATACCTTTCTCTATCAGATCTCATCCTTGCAAGTTACCGTGAAGGGATTGACAACCCCTTTATCGTGTTGGGTGGAATTAGTTGTTTGTTTGTGTAGGTGCTATCATTGGAGACTTGTGTGTTCCTCCTACTCGATTGATACCTTGGTTATTAACTGAGGGAAATACTTATCTCTACTTTGCTGCATCACCCTTTCCTCTTCGAGAGAAACCAACGCAAGATCAACAAGTAGCATGTGGTGAAGTTGGTCGCTCCTGCACAATGCCATTTCTTGCCATGTCTTAACTATGAACAAGGTCTATTATGTTAATGCTATTTTAAACTGTGTCGCTTTATTTACCACTAAGAAATGTGATGAATTAATAGCACTGATGCTTATACATGCAAAACGTGTTATCTATCTACCTGTTTCTCTTTCAGGGTGATATTACTAACGCTAGGAAGAACTGCCAGAATGATAGTGAGACGAAACCATTGCTTGTTCCTCTAACATGTATTGCAGGAAAGAAGGCAACACATTTTGGGGATAGCGATACAATACCAAAGTCATTTCTTAATGTAGTGTCGAAGCTACTCGCTAATAGCAGTGACACAAGCTCGCTGAAGCACGGCCTGAATCTATTCGACTTCTTCAGTATCAAATTCATGCTGAAAGACATGCTTCAACTCAACTCTGAATGGAACTCCAATATCTATGTGAGGTTAACCAGAAGTACAGGACATTTATTGATGTCATATGCATCTTAAGTTGGAGGATATAAGCGTCAAACAAGCTCAGTCTCCTTAGCTTGTTACGATGCTTGTAGTGCAGCTCTTGGGCATGGCTAACCTTTCTTGAGCTGTCTTGAAGTGATGTCAGTTCTGTATATTAATTTGTTGGCATGTTTATTTGCACTGGTGATGACCTTTGATGCCCAGTGTATGTAATATATTGTCTGGTTGCGCTTTATTATCACTGGCGGTGAACTTTGATGCCTAGTGGATCTAATATGTCATAATTTCTTTGTTGTATAGTCTAGGTTTATTCTTTGTTATGATACTATAATTTAATTACTGTATGTGTTATCGTCGCTCTCTAAAAAGTCTGCAAGCTTCGATGGAGCGCAATGGGCCAAAACGTTAGGTTTATATAAAAAACACGATACTAAAACTGGTCGGCCTGCTAATCGCTGTAAATGGGCTGGAACATGGACACATAATCATCCCGAGCCATTAGCAGGCCCTGACTTAAACTGGCTCACTATTATTTTTGGGCCTTTAATAGGCCGAGTAAACAGCTTTCCTTAGTTGGGCAGAAAATAAATTGGGCTTTTAACAGGCTAAAAAGTAGATTGGGCCCGAATTGTGCTGAACAATTCACGGGCCGAGAACAAGCCTAAATATACCTTGGCCCATGATTGGCCCAATGACATGACGGGCCATTATTTGGCCAAAATATAGTTGGGCCTTGGTTGGGCCAATCACATGATGGGCTATAAGCAAGCCGGATGCAAAGCAGCCCATAATTAGGCCCAAATTTATCACATGCCTTTAAAGGGTCGATAGGCAGGTTGGGCTAAAATTTATCCATGAAGGCTATGGGCTGTTAAGAGGCCAAAAGTCACTTCGGACCAAAAATTGGCCCAGATGCAGCAAGGGTCGTTAAATGGCCGAAAGTGAAACCGGGCCGACAACGGCCCTTATGTACCAAGTGTCGCTAATAGGCCGAAACTAATATCAGGCCAAATTGTTAAATGGGCAGTTAAGAGGCCAAAGTGCAAATCAGGCCCTCAATGGGCCCGAAAGCATAGTGCCTGTTAACGGACCAAATCTGATATGGGCCATAATTGGGCCCAAACATGGCAGTCTGTTAACGGGTCAGATCTTATATGGGTAGTAATTTGGGCCAAAGTATTGCAGGCTATTAACGGGCCAGATCTTATATGGTCTGTAATATGGCCCAAAACATTGATCACTCGTAGTCAGGACCCCGATACTAAGTCACACCGATCTAGCATGTAAGACATCATATCACTTTGCGGCCTCATGCATGGTATTCCCACGGGTGCCACCTTACCTTGCCCGGGACCGTTTGCGCCTTTTGGCTCATGTAGATAGTGTCGCTAGCATCCATATGACAGAGAACCCGGGCCGACATGACTAGTCGTAAACCCAAGGTGTGCTAACTTACAGGGACAGTCATACATGACCTAGCAACAAACGTGTCGATCATCAACGTATGAACCCAAGTCATAGCAAGCTAGAAGTTATTAAAGGAACAAAGCGTGACATTTCCCCGAAGGGACAGACACATGAACGATGAAGGACACATGTCGGCCACGGTTCTCCTTGCCGGACCCACTGGCACCATTCTGTCCCTTCTCCTTGTCGCGGTTCTCGTATTCTTGCTTCTGCTTTTTAGCAAGTTGCTCAACTTGTAGACACTCCTGGAAATCGTGGCTAGCAGTGCGGTGGATCTTGCAGTATGGACCATTGGTCTTCTCGCCGGCAGCAGCCACATGACCACATGTGCAAATGGCAACCTCCTTGCCGGCATTCTTGGTCTTGGGCTTCTTGACGGTGTGTCCAAACCCTTAAATGGCTAGCACTGCTTTGCCTTTGCGCTTGCGACTGCGCTTCTAGCTTTTCTTCTTCGGGGCAGATGCATCATCATCCTCTGAATCAACAATGGCCCCTGCATCCTCCCTAGGAAGTCGCCTCCCTTCTTCAGCACGTGCACACTTGTCGACAAGAGTGTATAGCGCACCAATGCCCTTTACCTGCTCGATGTTCAAGTCTTCCCGCATCCTCCAATTGTGCATGATAGTGTGGAAAGCAACAATAACATCGGCAAGGTGAACATCTAGGATATTGTGGTGCACATGACCAAATATCTGAATATATTTGTGGAGGGACTCACCATCCCTCTGTGGAAGCACATGCAAATCACTGGCCTAACTGGGAAGCTTGTGGCCTCCGTGATAAGTAGCAACAAATTGATGGCAGAAATCTACCCAGGATGAGATTGAACCCTCCGAAAAGTTCATCAACCAAGACCTCACATTGGGCTTGAGCACCAATGGAAAGTATTTGACGAGAACCTTCTCATCTCTACCTCCTGTAGCTTGCACAACTATATTGTAGATGCCGAGGAACTCTGGTGGGTTGAGCTTGCCGTCATACTTATCCGGCGAGTCTGGCTTGAAGCTCCGAGAAGAGGGCCAGCAAACTTGCAACAGCTCGCAGTAAATGTCGGGCAACCCACATCGTATGGTAGGCACCCAGGATACCCTAGCGCAGGCTCATTCACTGCTGGCCCAGCACGGTCATCTGACTGACATCGTGCTTCCCGGTGCTGCTCGATGGTCGTGCAGGTGTCTTCAAATCGTCAATCTTGTAGTACCCAGTGTTGGTCTTGGTGACTCCGGGGCTTAGATGATGCCATGGACACCTCGTCCTGCGCACCAGTTTTACATGGTTTGCCGCAGTTGCTGGGGAGGAGATTGCACTATTGGTGCAGAGCCTCTAGTTCGTTCGCCAGCAGCTCTTGCTGGCGCCGTTGGTTGCTGTCGTGAAGGTCCCGCCTATTGCGCTCTGTCATTGTTGGTGAAACTGATGAGACTCTGGATGGTGGCTCTCCACTTATCCATATTCTCTGGTGCTACATGGAAGTTCAGCAACAGTTGAGATTGCGCCATGGCCTTCGCCGGCGTGCTTGGCATGACAAGGCGCAAAGAACAAGATGGATCTCGACTCCCAACAGAGCCAGAAGGAGCTCCATCCAGCGGCTGCTGCCGTGGTCGATTTTCGCCGGCAGGTTAGCATGGTAGTTTCCCATGAGCATCTGGAGAACGATGCTCAGGGTTCTTGTCATGATGTCGACCAGAGTCGCCAACATATTGAGGAAGCATATTGCGTCCATATTGTGATGGCCTAGATGCATTCTTCGCCACGTCGTTCTTGGATGTTGTTGCACCGTCCTTAGACATCGCAGCGCCACCCTTGGACATCGCAGCACCGGGGGCTTGGCCTGCGGCGGTCCACATCATGTCATTGTGGTGGCCCAGTAGAGCGACGAGGAAGTTGGTCACCTCTGCCCCAATCCATCGTAGGCGTCTGGGACGGCAACGTGAAGGTAGAAGGTGTTGGGGAATGTTGCATGGAAAACAACAAAATTCTACGCACACACAAGATCTATCCATGGAGATGCATAGCTACAAGAGGGGAGAGTATGTCTATGTACCCTCGTAGACCGTTTAGCGGAAGCATTTATCAACGTGGTTGATGTATTCGTACACCTTCACAATCCAACCGATCAAGTACCAAACGTACAACACCTCCGCGTTCAGCACACGTTCAGCTCGATGGCGTCCTTGCCTCTTGATCCAGCAAGATGGGAGAAGTAGTAGATGACGATAGCACGACGGTATGATCACGGTGGTGGTGAAATTGTTCCACAGGGCTTCGCCGTGCACTACATAAAAACTAGACGGAGAATGGAACCGGGGAGAGGGATGCCGCACACGGCTTGTGTATGGTCGTGGGTTGTGTGGCTCCCCCTCCCTCTCATATATACAGGTGGGGGAGGAGGGGCAGCCAGGGCGCGACCCAAGGGTTGTCGTCGGCCCCCTTGGGCGCCTGCCCTATGGCGCCCGCCTTCCTTTTCGGTCGCCTGGGAGAAGGCAGGAGGGGGTGGCGCCCCCCCCCCACCCCCTTTCCTTTTTCTCATGCGGGAGAAAAGGCAAGAGGGGCTAGCCCTCTCCCTTTCCTTCCCTAGGGCTGGCGCCATGAGGTGGATGCACACCAGCCACATGTGGGCTGGTGTGCACTCCCTTGTTAGCCCATTTGGCCCATTAAACTCCCGGGGCCTCCTAGAACCCCTTCTGATGATCCGATGACTACCCGATACATTCCGAAACCTTCCCGGTGACCAAATAACATCGGCCTATATATCAATCTTTACCTACGGGCCATTCCAGAGCTCGTCGTCGTGTTTGTGATCTCATCCGGGACACCGAACAACATTCGGTCACCAACTCACATAACTCATATAATATTATATCGTCAACGAACGTTAAGCGTGCGTACCCTACGGGTTCGAGAATGATGTAGACATGACCGAGACGCATCTCCGTTCAATAACCAATAGCAGGACCTGTATGCCCATATTGGTTCCTACATATTTGATACGTCTCCAATGTATCTATAATTTATGAAGTATTCATGCCATGTTTATAATATTTTTACACGACTTTGGTATGATTTGATTAGAACTAACCCGGACTGACGCTGTTTTCAGCAGAACTACCATGGTGTTGTTTTTGTGCAAAAACAAAAGTTCTCGGAATGTGCTGAAAATCAACAGAGAATATTTTTGGAAAATATAAAAAATACTGGAATGAAAAGCTACCGGAGGGGAGTCTCGAGGCCACCATGAGGGTGGAGGCTCACCCTACC
>NC_041393.1:277190002-277194744 GCF_002162155.2 Triticum dicoccoides | reverse complement strand
GCCAACCCCTCCTATAAATCCTAAAAAAACCAAAACAGAGGAGAGATTGGAAGTTCCGCCGTCGCAAGCCTCCAGGACCAGGAGAAATCATCTAGGCCCTCTTCAGCCTGCCAAAGGGGGCCATCATCATCGGAGGCCATGGGGGTGGATCTCGGACGGGCTATCATCGCCATGAAGGCCAAGGACCAGAGGGAGAACCTCTCCCCATCTAGGGGAGAGGCCATGGAGGAGGAAGCACAAGGGGGAGAGCCTCTCCTCCTCTCTCTCAATGGCGTCGGGAGTGCCTTCGGGAGGGGAATCATCGCCGCGGTGATCGTCTTCATCAACATCACCATCATCATCACCATCCTCATCTCCTTTACGCGGTCCACTCTCCCGCACACGGCTGTAATCCCCTACTTGAACATGGTGCTTTATGCCACATTTCATGATCCAATGATGTGTTGCCATCCTATGATGTTTTGAGTAGATTTCCTTTGTCTTTGGGTTGATTGATGATCTCGATTGGTTTGAGTTGTATGTTTTATTATTGGTGATGTCCTATGGTGCCCTCCGTGTCGTGAAAGCGTGAGGGATCCCCGTTGTAGGGTTTGCAATATGTTTATGGTTTTCTTATTGTCTGCATTGTGTGAGTGACTGAAACACAAACACGGATAAGTGGGTCATGGCGTATGGGAATAAAGGGAATTTGATACTTTAATGCTATGGTTGGGTTTTACCTTAGTGATCTTTAGTAGTTGTGGATGCTTGCTAGAGTTCCAATCATAAGTGAATATGATCCAAGAAGAGAAAGCATGTTTGCTTATGTCTCTCACTCACATGAAATTGCAATAATGATTACCAATCTTGTTAACAATTTCCTAAGATAATTCCGCACACCGACCCATCATTATTTCACACTCGCTATTTATAATATTTAGTAATATATTCTAACTTTATGAGAACAACACCTACTTTTATATTTTAGCTCTCCTATATCATGCATAGCTATCCTCTTCATACCCACAACATAGTTTTATTTCTTGTTTCTAGTTGGAAGCCAACGTTCGGTGTACGTAGGGTCGTATTAGTGGTAGATAGGACTTGAGAGAATATTGATCTTACCTTTAGCTCCTTGTGGGTTCGACACTCCATGCTTATCACTTCCACCTTTTGAAATTGCTACAATGATTCCCTACACTTGGGGATTATCAAGCTCTTTTTTGGCGCCATTGACAGGGAGCAATAGCGTGGGGTTGATATTCTCGTGTGTGCTTGTTTGCTTTCTTCACTAGGTAGTTTTTTTTCTTTTTGTTTTTCTTAGTTGTGGATGAAACATACAAAAAAAATTAAAAAATGAAAATACAAAAAAAATTACTTGCCTCTTATGCCTAAATAGTTTTTTTCAAAAAGATAGGTGATTGGAAAGTTATGCATTTGAGAAGTTAGGGCGACCTTGAACACTTGTGTTCATGCTCATGGAAACAATGTAGGATTTTTCATGGAAGTTTCTCATAAATAATTATCCCCTTGTATATATCCATTGTATTATAAAAATAATGTGCCAAGCTTTGGTTTTACGATGATTAGATTGCTTGTTTACTATGTGCAGTGCAAAGAAGTAGAAACTTTGGTTGTAGCACGTTAATTTTTACATATTTTACTGGAAAGTCAAACGGGTCTAAAACTTTTTGCACAATACTTCTATACAATTTGTTTAGATTGTCCTAATTGTTTAGAATTTTTGGAGTTATAGAAGTATACGAAGTTTTCAGATTACTACAGATTGTCCTATTTTTGACAGATTCTGTTTTCTATGTGTTGTTCACTTATTTTGATGAATCTATGGGTAGTATTGGGGGTAT
Source organism: Triticum dicoccoides (assembly GCF_002162155.2). Lineage (NCBI taxonomy): Eukaryota > Viridiplantae > Streptophyta > Magnoliopsida > Poales > Poaceae > Triticum > Triticum dicoccoides. The sequence goes on along the minus strand of NC_041393.1, from coordinate 277,192,900 downwards.
AACCATGGTGAAGTTGGAATACAATAGATACAATGCTAATATGAAATTGGAATGAGTTTACAACAGTACCTAAAGGTAGTGATTTGCTTTATTATACTAACGGATCTCACAAAGTTTTTGTTAAGTTTTGTGTGGATGAATAGTTCGAAGAACGAGGAGTTACCGATGTGAGAAGAATAAAGAGAGGCAATAGTTCAAGCTTGGGGATGCCCAAGGCACCCCAAGTAAGTATTTCAAGGATACTCAAGCATCTAAGCTTGGGGATGCCCCGGTTGGCATCCCATCTTTCTTCTTCAACAATTATCGGTATACCTTGGTTTTTGTTTTGTTCACATGATTTGTGTCCTTTGTGTTTTTCCTTTTCTTTAAGGACCATTCTAGTATGAGATAGCCCTTCATTGATTTATAGAATGCTTCATGTGCTTCACTTATATCTTTTGGAGTACGAATAAAACTATCATCGAAAGTGAGTTTGGAAGAGTGTCAACTTTAGGAAGTAATGATCCCACTATTTTGGAGGGTGTTGAATCTTAGTGTGATATTTATGAAAGTGGATTTGGAGAGGTCTTGACTTTATTTAGTAATTATTCCACTATTTCGGAAGAGGTCCAATTGATTATGAGAACAAAGTTACTATCTATGATGATTATTGTGATGACATGTATGTTATAAAGAATAATGTTAACCATGAAACTTGTCATCATGATTTTAATTTTCAATTGGATTATGCCTCACATGATAGTTATTTTGTTGAGTTTGCTCCCACTATTCCGAATGAGAAGAATTTACTCATGCAGAGAGTAGTAAAATTTCTATGCCTGTAGATCATGAAAATAATGCTTTATGTGATGGTTATATTGTTGAATTCATTCATGATGCTACTGAAAATTATTACGAGGGAGGAATATGTGCTTGTTGGAATTGCAATAATATCAAGTTTCCTCTCTATGTGCTTAAAGTTTTGAAGTTATGCTTGTTTTGCCTTCCTATGCTTGTTGATTCTTTTTCCCATAAATTGTTTTCTCACAAAATCCCTATGCATAGGAAGTGGGTTAGACTTAAATGTGCTAGTCATATGCTTCATGATGCTCTCGTTATGTTTTCATTCTTATCTTTCAAATGAGCATCATTGACATCATCATGCCTAGCTAGAAAGGCATTAAAGAAAAGCGCTTGTTGGGAGACAACCAATATTTATCCTTACTATTTTTGTGTGTTCACATGATTAAGCTACTGTAGTAATAATGTTTTATAGCTTTTGTTTCAATAAAGTGCCAAGTAAGACCTTTGGGATGACTTGTGATGATAGTTGATTTGATCTTGCTGAAAAACAGAAACTTTTGCACTCATTGCCAGAATCTTAGAAAATCACAGAAGCGCGCTTTTGATCTGAAATTCTGACACAAGATTGATATAAAAATTTCCCATGTTGTCCTAATTTTTCAGAATTTTTGGAGTAGCATAAGTATGGTTGCTTTCAGATCATTACAAACTGTTCTGTTTCTGGCAGATTCTGTTTTCAATGCATAGTTTGCTAGTTTTCTAGTTTCTACGGCTTATATTGCTCAATATAAATTGTAGAAATGATATGGTACAGTAGGAATTCTGTGAGAACAATTATGAATCTTGTCTTTAACAGTGCCAAAGTGAATGATTTACTCTTTATCATACTAACCCATCTCACAAAGTTCCGTTATGTTTTGTGTGATTGAAGTTTTCAAGTTTTGGGTGAGATATCGATATGAGGAGAATAAGGAGTGGAAATACCCTAAGCTTGGGGATTCCCAAGGCACCCCAAGGTAATATTCAAGGAAGACTCAAGCGCCTAAGCTTGCGGATGCCCCGGAAGGCATCCCCTCTTTCGTCTTCGAAACCATCGGTATACCTTACTCGGAGCTATATTTTTATTCGTCACATGATATGTGATTTGCTTGGAGAGTATTTTCAATTTTACTTGCTATTTTGGATCTGAAATCTTGAATGAGAGAGAATCCTCCCATGGCTAGTTACTCATTTGTCTACTCATTGTCCTTCACTTATATCTTTTTGGAGTAGTTTGATATTTACTCACGTGCTTCACGTATATCCTATGAGTAAATGGTTAAATGAATTGAATATCATAAATCTGAATTTATATATGTTTCATATGCTTATACCATGGGGAGTAATGACTTCACACGTAATAAGTATAGGTGGTAAATTTATTGAAAGTTAGCAAATGGACTATTGGTCACTTGAACAATTCATGAAAGAATATTGAAGGAAGATATATTTCACATATAAATATACTATCTTGGACATCTTTTGTAATTGTGAGCAGTCATTAAAATATGACATGCTAAAAATTTGATGTTGGACAAGGAAGACAACTTAATGGGTTATGTTTTCTTATATCCGAATAGAAGTTATATTGTCTTGGATCATCCAACATGTTGAGCTTGCCTTTCCCTCTCATGCTAGCCAAATTCTTTGCACCAAGTAGAAATACTACTTGTGCTTCCAAACATCCCTTAAACCAGTTTTGCCATGAGAGACCACCATACCTACCTATGGATTGAGTAAGATCCTTCAAGTAAGTTGTCATGGGTGCAAGCAACAAAAATTTCTCTCTAAATATGTATGATCTATTAGTGTGAAGAAAATAAGCTTTATACGAACTTGTGATATGGAAGAAATAAAAGCGACAGACTGTGTAATAAAGGTCTTTATCACAAGAGGCAATACAAAGTAACGTTCTTTTGCATTAAGATTTTGTGCATCCAACCATAAAAGCACATGACAACCTCTGCTTCCCTCTGCGCAGGGCCTATCTTTTACTTTTATCTTCTACCCTTATACAAGAGTCTTGGTGATCATCACCTTTCCTTTTTACACTTTTTCCTTTGGCAAGCACTTTGT
>NC_041393.1:277188832-277189594 GCF_002162155.2 Triticum dicoccoides | reverse complement strand
TTGGATGTAGGTTTTCATAAAGTATTATTGTTGACATTACCCTTGAGGTAAAAGGTTGGGAGGCAAAAACTATAAGCCCCTATCATTCTCTGTGTCCGATTAAAACTTTGAACCCATAAATATCACATGAGTGTTAGCAATTTTGAAAGATTAAATGATAGTTGAGTATGTGGAATTTGCTAAATCAAAGCTCTTACATAGACCCTTCTTGAAAATAAGATGAATTGCAATTGTTCGATGACCGAGAACATAGTTTGTTAGTTTTCAAGAAATTTTATGATCTATACTTTAACATGTGAATAGCTTGTTACTTGATCATGAGAAGTTTTATGAGTTGAGCTACTGTTATGATATATAATGATGCTAGAAAAGGTGACTGAAATTATCATTGATCAAACATGTGCACTTTCTAGCATTCACACTTCATAAATTATTTCTTTTATCATTTACCTACTCGAGGACGAGCAGGAATTAAGCTTGGGGATGCTTATACATCTCCATCGTATCTGTAATTTATGAAGTATTCATTCCATGTTTATAATACTTTTACATGATTTTGGTATGTTTGATTAGAACTAACCCGGACTGACAATGTTTTCAGCAGAACTACTGTGCTGTTGTTTTTGTGCAGAAATAAAAGTTCTCAGAATGCGTTGAAAATCAACGGAGAATATTTTTGGAAAATATAAAAAATACTGGAACAAAAAGCTACTGGAGGGGAGTCCCGAGGCCACCACGAGGGTGGAGGGCGTGCCCTACCCC
>NC_041393.1:277172522-277188525 GCF_002162155.2 Triticum dicoccoides | reverse complement strand
TCCTAAAAACCCCAGAGCAGAGGAGAGATCGGAAGTTCCGCCGCCGGAAGCCTCCAGAACCAGGAGAAATCAATCTAGGCCCTCTCCGGCACCGCGCTAGAGGGGGCCATCATCACCGGAGGCCATGGGGGAGGATCTCGGAGGGGTCAACATCGCCATGAAGGCCAAGGACCAGAGGGAGAACCTCTCCCCATCCAGGGGGAGGCCATGGAGGAGGAAGCACAAGGGGGGAACCTCTCCTCCTCTCTCTCTCTCAGTGGCGCCGGAGTACCATCGGGAGGGGAATCATCGCCGCGGTGATCGTCTTCGTCAACATCACCATCCTCATCTCTATTACGCGGTCCACTCTCCCGCACCCCACTGCAATCCCCTACTTGAACATGGTGCTTTATGCCACATATTATGATCCAATGATGTGTTGTCATCCTATGATGTTTTGAGTAGATTTCCTTTGTATTTGGGTTGATTGATGATCTAGATTGGTTTGAGTTGTATGTTTTATTATTGGTGATGTCCTATGGTGCCCTTCGTATCACGCAAATGTGAGGGATCCCTGTTGTAGGGTTTGCAATATGTTCATGGTTTGCTTATTATCTGCGTTGCGTGAGTGACTGAAACACAAACACGGATAAGTGGGTCATGGCATATGGGAATAAAGGGGACTTGATACTTTAATGTATGGTTAGGTTTAACCTTAATGATCTTTAGTAGTTGTGGATGCTTGCTAGAGTTCCAATCATAAGTGCATATGATCCAAGAAGATAAAGCATGTTAGCTTATGTCTCTCCCTCATATGAAATTGCAATAATGATTACCAATCTTGTTAACAATTGCCTAAGATAATTCCGCACACCAACCCATCATTATTCCACACTCGCTATTTATAATATTTTGTAATATATTCTAAATTTATGATAACAACACCTACTTTTATATATTAGCTCTCTGATATCATGCAAAGCTATCCTCCTCATACCCACAACGTAGTTTTATTCTCGTTTCTAGTTGGAAGCAAACATTCGGTGTACGTAGAGTCGTATCAGTGGCAGATAGGACTTGGGAGAATATTGATCTTACCTTTAGCTCCTTGTGGGTTCGACACTCCATGCTTATCACTTCCACCTTTGGAAATTGCTACGCGACTCCCTGCACTTGGGGATAATCAATATTCTATGAAGATCTTTATTGGTCGAACCTTTATGAAAACATACGTAGTTCCCTTTGTGTGTCGATATGTTACTTACCCGAGGACAATCGGCATCTCCATACCTAGTTTAATCTCGTTACTGGCAAGTCTCTTTACTCATTTCGTAATACATCATCTCGTAACTAACTCCTTAGTCACTTTGCGTTCAGGCTTCTTGTGATGTGTATTCCCGAGAAGGCCCAGAGATACCTCTCCGATACATGGAGTGACAAATCCCAATCTCGATCTATGCCAACTCAACAGACACCTTCGGAGATACCTATAGAGCATCTTTTTGATCACCCAGTTATGTTGTGACGTTTGATAGCACACAAGGTATTACTCCGGTATCCGGGAGTTGTATGATCTCATGGTCGAAGGAATATGTATTTGCCATTAAGAAAGCGGTAGCAATAAACTGAACGACCATATGCTAAGCTAACGGATGGGTCTTGTCCATCACATCATTCTTCTAATGATGTGATCCCATTATCAAGTGACAACACATGTCCATGGTTAGGAAACCTTAACCATCTTTGATCAACGAGCTAGTCTAGTAGAGCCTCACTAGGGACACGGTATTTGTTTATGTATCCACACATGTATTTAAGTTTCTGATCACTAAAATTCTAGCATGAATAATAAAACCTTATCATGAATAGGAAATATAATAATAACAACTTTATTATTTCCTCTAGGGCATATTTCCATCAGTCTCCCACTTGCACTAGAGTCAATAATCTAGATTACATTGTAATGAATCTAACACCCATGGAGTCTAGGTGCTAATCATGTTTTGCCCACGGAAGAGGTTTAGCCAACGGGTCTGCCACATTCAGATCCGTATGTATTTTGCAAATTTATATGTCTCCATCCTTGACCTTTTCACGAATGGAATTGAAGCATCTCTTGATGTGTTTGGTTATGTTGTGAAACCCGGATTCCTTTGCCAAGGCAATTGCTCCAGTGTTGTTACAAAATATTGTCATTGGACCCGATGCACTGGGTATTACACTCAGGTCGGATATGAAGTCCTTCATCCAAACTCCTTCATGTGTTGCTTCTGAAGTAGCTATGTACTCTGCTTCACATGTAGATCCTGCCATGACGCTCTACTTGGAACTGTACCAATTGACAGCTCCACCATTCAATATAAATACATATCCGGTTTGTGACTTAGGGTCATCCGGATCTGTGTCGAAGCTAGCATCGATGTAACCCTTTATGACAAGCTCTTCGTCACCTCCAAAAACGAGAAACATGTCCATGATCCTTTTCACGTACTTCAGGCTATTCTTGACTGTTATCCAGTGATCCACTCCAGGATTACTTTGGTACCCCCCTGCCAAACTTGTGGCAAGGCACTCATCAGGTCTGGTACACAGCATGGCATACATAATAGAACCTATGGCTGAGGCATAGGGAATGACATTTATTTTCCCTCTATCTTCTGTCATGGTCGGACTTTGAGTCTGACTCAATTTCACACCTTGCAACACAGGAAAGAACCCTTTCTTTGACTAGTCCAGTTTCAACATCTTCAGAACTTTGTTAAGGTATGTGCTTTGTGAAAGTCCTATTAAGCGTCTCGATCTATCCCTATAGATATTGATGCCCAATATATAAGTAGCTTCACCGAGGTATTTCATTGAAAAATTCTTATTCAAGTATCCTTTGATGCTATCCAGAAATTCTATATCATTTGCAATCAGTAATATGTCATCCATATAACATCAGAAATGCTACACAACTCCCACTCACTTTCTTGTAAATACAGGCTTCACCATAAGTCTGTATAAAACCATATGCTTTGATCACATCATCAAAGCGTATATTCCAGCTCCAAGATGCTTGCACCAGTGCATAAATGGATCGTTGGAGCTTGCACCCTTTGTTAGCACCTTTAGGATCGACAAAACCATCTGGTTGCATCATATAAAACTCTTCTTTAGGAAATCTGTTAAGGGATGTAGTTTTGACGTCCATTTGCCAGATTTCATAATCATAAAATGCAGCAATTGCTAACATGATTCGGACAGACTTAAGCATCGCTACGGGTGACAAAGCCTCATCGTAGTCAATCCCTTGAACTTGTCGAAAACCTTTTGCGACAAGTCGAGCTTCGTAGACAGTGATATTACCATCAACGTTCGTCTTCTTCTTGAAGATCCACTTATTCTCAATGCCTTGCCAATCATCGGGCAAGTCCACCAAAGTCCACACTTTCTTCTCATACATAGATCCTATCTTAGATTTAATGGCCTCAAGCCATTTGTCGGAATCTGGGCTCATCATAGCTTCTTCATAGTTTGTAGGTTCGCCATTGTCTAACAACATGACTTCCAGGACAGGATTACCGTACCACTCTGGTGCAGAACGTGTTCTGGTTGACCTACAAGTTCAGTAGTAACTTGATCCGAAGTTTCATGATCATCATCATTAGCTTCCTCTCTAGTTGGTGTAGGCATCACGGGAATGGTTTTCTCTGATGTGCTACTTTCCAATTCAAGAGAAGGTACAATTACCTCATAAAGTTCTACTTTCCTCCCACTCACTTCTTTCAAGAGAAACTCCTTCTCTAGAAATTACCCATTCTTAGCAACAAAAATCTTGCCTTTGGATCTGTGGTAGAAGGTGTACCCAATAGTTTCTTTAGGGTATCCTATGAAGACGCGCTTCTCCAATTTGGGTTCGAGCTTATCAGGTTGAAGCCTTTTGACATAAGTGTCACATCCCCAAACTTTAAGAAATGACAGCTTATGTTTCTCGCCAAACCAAAGTTCATACGGTGTCGTCTCAATGGATTTAGACGATGTCCTATTTAACGTGAATGCAGCTATCTCTAATGCATAACCCCAAAATGATAAAGCAAATTGGTAAGAGACATCATAGAATGCACCATATCTAATAAAGTACGGTTACGATGTGCAGACACACCATTACGCTGTGCTGTTCCAGGTGGCATGAGTTGTGAAACAATTCCAAAATGTTTTAAATGAAGGACAAACTCGTAACTCAAATATTCACCTCTACGATCGGATCGTAGAAACTTTTTTTCTTGTTACGATGATTCTCCACTTCACTCTGAAATTTTTCGAACTTATCAAATGTTCCAGACTTGTGTTTCATTAAGTAGATATACCCATACCTACTTAAATCATCTGTGAAGGTTAGAAAATAATGATACCTATCGCGTGCCTCAACACTCATTGGACCGCATACATCAGTATGTATTATTTCCAATAAGTCATTAGTTTGCTCCATTGTTCCAGAGAACGGAGTTTTAGTCATCTTACCCATGAGGCATGGTTCGCAAGTATCAAATGATTCATAATCAAGTGATTCCAAAAGTCCATCCGCATGAAGTTTCTTCATGCGCTTTACACCAATATGACCTAAACGGCAGTGCCACAAGTATGTTGCACTATCATTATCAATTTTGCATCTTTTGGCATCAATATTATGAATATGTGTATCACTACAATCGAGATTCAACAAGAATAGACCATTCATCTAAGGTGCATGACCGTAAAAGATATTACTCATATAGGTAACAACCATTATTCTCTTATTTAAATGAATAACCATCTTGCATTAAACAAGATCCAGATATAATGTTCATGCTCAACGCTGGCACCAAATAACAATTATTAAGGTCTAATACTAATACCGAAGGTAGATGTAGAGGTAGCGTGCCGACAACAATCACATCGACCTTGGAACCATTCCCGACACGCATTGTCAACTCGTCCTTAGCCAGTCTCCATTTATTCTGCAGCTCCTATTTCGAGTTACTAGTATGAGCAACCGAACCAGTATCAAATACCCAGGCGCTACTACGATGTATATCAAATATACCTTTGTTCACTTTTCCACCCTTCTTATCTGCCAAGTATTTGGGGCAGTTCCGCTTCCAGTGACCATTCCCTTTGTAGTAGAAGCACTCAGTTTCAGGCTTGGGTCCAGCTTTGGGCTTCTTCACGGGAGCGGTAACTTGCTTGCCATTCTTATTGAAGTTCCCTTTCTTTCCCTTGCCTTTTTCTTGAAACTAGTGGTTTTGTTAACCATCAATACTTGATGCACCTTCTTGATTTCTACCTCCACAGCCTTAAGCATTGCGAAGAGCTCGGGAATCATTTTCGTCATCCCTTGCATATTATAGTTCATCAAGAAGCATTTGTAGCTTGGTGGAAGTGACTAAAGAACTCTGTCAATAAACTCTCAACTGGAAGATTAATTCCCAGCTGATTCAAATGGTTATTGTTGGGGATATAACCCCGAGGTGTGACCCGCCCAGGATGGACCGGGTTACACCATTGGCGACTTAATATGAAGAAGGTCGGAGAAGGCCCAAGAAGATGAAGCAAGAAGACTGCGGCTTAAGAAGCGGGCCTGGTGATGGCCCAAGACCCGGAAGTGTGAGCCGACCGATGCTGACTTGCCTGGTAAGGCAAGGCGGCTTAGAAACAGAGCTGGTCACATTGTGTATCCGCTCAGACTCTTGTAAGCCGCCGGGCCTCGACCTCTGTATATAAAGGTGAGACCTGGCGACGGGTTAACTTAAGAAACAACTAATCGATAGCTAGGTCAAGCGTGATTGCTCCCTTGTAATCAAAACTCAAGCAATACAAATAGAAGCAAGACGTAGGCTTTTACCTCGTCATGAGGGGTCGAACCTGGGTAAACCTTTGTGTCCATTGTCCCGTTCAGCCCCTTCGAGCTAACCTACGTTGTGATTGCTCCACACCTAAGTCCTTTTGCACGGGCATCTGTCGTGACAAAACCACGACAGTTGGCGCACACCATGGGGCCAGAGCATGGTGGTTTCGAGTTCTTGAAGGGCAACTTCTCAGGGATTGAAGGGTACACCATGGTCCGTATGACTAAGAGTTGCGGAGGCAAAATCTACATCGACGATGCTGGCTAGGGCCTCAAGGTCGACTCAACCGAGTACGGGTACCGTGTCCCCTTCGGCGGAATTCATGTCTTCATCGGCAAGATCGGCGAGTCAGAGCCTGAACCGGACACCTGCACCGATATTGGTGAAACGGCTCACCGAACACGACCCACTGGGGTTCAATCCGGCCGGAAGCATGTCTTTGTTGGCTTTGTTCATGGGGCAGATCTTGAGGAAGGTTCTGTATCTGGTGGTGAGAGCCATCTATTCAGGTGATGAGTCATTGACCAAAGAAACTGAATCAATCTATCAGCTTCGGGATGGCGGGCTTGGGGGATATTCCGATGGTGACAGTATTCTAGACCCCTGTGAGCCGCCGAGCAGGGCTGCTATTTTTATGGCTGGTACACAACCAATGGTAAACTTATCAACAGTTGCTGCCATGACGTCCGGGTCAACGGCTACTGCGGCAGTTGGGGCGAGCGGCTCAGTCCGGCTGTCGGCTCAGGTTTTGTCCAAACTCTTGGTCACCTTGACGACCTTGTTAGCCACATAAGTCACTCTGGCAAATTAGGTACATCACAATGCAGAAGTTGCAAAGGTGCGAGATGAGGTGGCTAAAGCCCAGGAGGAACTTAATGCGGAGAATGCTAGGATGGCGATGGAGCGAGCTTCGATGGAGGCCGAGTCACAGCGGATAAGGGAAGAAGCTTTTCATCTGAGTCTGGATCAGAATGCATCCAATGTTGCTCTTCGAAGGAGGCACATGAGCCGCCTGCCTTCGCAGATTGAGGGGCGGAATCTTTTTAACACACCTAGGGCAGGAACGACTAACCCGCCCATTGTGGCCCGAGCAGCTGAGGCACCAGGGACCGGAGCGGCAGCCCAGCCACGTGTGCCAGACCTGCCTTGTATGGATTTGACCCCACCTCAATGGGTTCCAACACCCTCTGGCCATTATTCTAACCCGGTGGACAACAAGATCATTGTGGCCACACGGCTGGCGGCTATTCCGATCGAGGGCGAGTCTCCAGTAGCGATATAGACCCAGAATGTTGTGGAACTTCTTCAGACGGCTGTGGCATAGCAGGCGGCTTATTCGTACAGTCGTGAGTTGTCACAGCCCCAGTTCAGGCCTTCCTTGTCTTTTCATTAGTATCCATGCATCATGTTTAAATTTTATGAAACTTGAAATGGGGATGCTTAAACCCTAGCACCAAATGAATTCAACTAGGGTCAAAATAAAATCTTTTTCATTGAACTCAAAATGCCCTCTAAAAATGTTCAACATTTCTGGTTTGAGGTGAAAGCATCTACCAAAAATGGGTTATATTTTTGCAGGACATATTGGGCTTTGAATTAAATCATAAAGTATTTGCATTTGGGCATTTAAATGCTAATAAATAGTTTAAATGCTCAAATAATCATAAACTAAAATGTTTGCTGTTGGTTATATTTCAAATAGTGGCATTGATCAGTTTCATGATTTTTGGGATTGATTTAGTATTTTTAATAAAGCCACAAAGCTGCAGGAAAATAGGAAACAGGAAATAAAAGAGAGAGAGAGAGAGAGAGAGAGAGAGAGAGAGAGAGAGAGAGAGAGAGAAGCCACTTGGGCCAGCCTACCTCGCACAGCCACCTGGCCCAGCACTGTGCCGGCCCAGCCCACCAGGCCCTCTACCAGTCATCCCCCTCCTCTCGCCAGGAGGACGAGAGGCGCGTGCCCGGTGCCTGCGGCCAAACGCCATGGCCACCTCCTGCTTCCGCTGACGCGGGAGAGGCTCCTGGAGCCGCCACGTACTACCCTGACCCTCTCGCACTCTCCCCCCGTGCCCTCCCTTTTCCTCTGTCTCTCTCCCTCGCTCTCCCCCTCACACGCCTGAGCATGCCGCCGTGAGCCGCCGCGCCCACCACCATCGCCTTGCCCCCCCGAGCTATCCAGAGCCTCCGCCACCTCTCGATTCACCTCTACACCGAAGGAAGGAAGCACGGAGGCCCCGAGCAGCCGCCATCATCTTCGTATTCAAGCTTCGGCTCCGGCGCTCTTCTTCGTCGATCCGGCCACTCCGGCGCGTCCTCGAGCCCGCTAACCATCCCTGCAGCTCCGCGGTGAGCCGTTGACCCGATTCCCCTTTGCCCTGTCGTCCCTCGCGTCCTCTAGCCATCGTCCCCGAGAGCTTCTCGACGCCGGCCATGTTGCCGCTGCCGCTGCAGCCAGTGAAGCTTGCGCCTGAGCATTTCCCCGTGCTCAGCATGCTCTCAAGAGCCAGGCGCACCCACCCGTTAAACCTCCTTTGCCCACTAGCGCCCAACCGAACATGCCCGTAGCTCCGGCCGCCGCACTTGTCGTTGCTGCCGTCGCCGTAGTGCACTCTAGCTGCTGCCGTTTGTTGCTTTGGATGCGGCTCACACCCAAGAACCCATAGGAGCAAACCGTGCATCGAATGGTGCTCCGTAGCGAGTGCACGGTGCACCTCCGCCGTCGCCTATGGTCGTCGCCGGCGCAACTCCGGCGAGCTGACGTGGCGGCGTCATTAGCCACTAACAGTCCCACTAAGTAAGCTTAGTGACACTGATAGCTGGGCCCCACCGTCTAATTAAACGTAGCTTATTTGCTGTTTAGCTTTAATTAACCTCAGTGGGCCCACGCGTCAACTTTGACCAAGCTGACATGGTTGTTGACTGGCCCCACAAGTCGGCGACACTAACCAGCCCCAGCCACTGACCTGTGGACCCCAGTGGTCAGGTTTGACCTGGACGACCGCGCTGACCTGCTGACGTCATGATGTCATCATGCTGACGTAGTAAATATTCTCTGGGATTTAAAATAAATCAGAAATGATTTATTTATTTCAGAAAATATCCAAAACTGCTAAAAATCATAGAAAATCAACCGTAGCTCCAAATCAAACAAGTTATATATGAAAAATGATCAGAAAAATCCAATCTATCCATCTGTACCATTTTCATGCATGTTAGAAGAACTTAAAGCTGCTGTATACAACAATTTGAATTAATGGCATTTGAAATGTCATATATGGAGTTTGAATTTGAATCTTGGATTCAAACCAAACTCCATTTAATCTGCTGCTAGTTGCATTAGCCCAAAACACATTCTTACTGCCATGTCATAGCATGCATCATATTGTGCATTGCATTGATTGTGTTTCTTCTTTGTTTGTCGGTGCTTGTCCCCTCTCAGTAGACGTGTACCGACGATGTGATCGATGACACCGATGAAGAACTATACTATCTTCAGAAGAGCCAGGCAAGCAAAACCCCCTTGCTCATTCCGATACAAACCCACTCTCTCGCTCTTGCTCTCTTTTACTGCATTAGGACAACATCGATTCAACTGTTACTTGCTGCGGTAGTTGAACCCCTTTATCCTCTGCATGACCTGTCATTGCCACAGTAAATAGATGAAACCCACTAGCATGAGTAGGAGTTGTTTGAGCCCTGATGTGCCTACTCATTCATGCTTGTTTGTCATGCCTGCTATTGCTTAGAGTTGAGTCAGGTATGATTCATCGGGGATGAATCAGAGGTGTGTGAACATGTCCTATTGTGTGCGAGCTAAGTGTGTGAACACGATTTGGTAAAGGTAGCGGTGAGAGGCCATGTAGGAGTACATGGTGGGTTGTCTCATTGAAGCCGTCCTTAGGAACTGAGTTCTGTGTTTGTGATCCATGATTCAGCTACTACCATGCATTGGGCCCTAAAATATGACCCCGCTCGACTTCTTAATCACCCTTGTCCTCTGTCCAGGAGTTGCAAGTAGTTTATGGTGTTTGTAGTATGCTGGAGGCCATGCGCAGCGCTGACTGGAGGGGTGGGCTGTGATGCGGTAGGCACGTGGCATGGTGTACCGGGCGCCCGTTTGGTGTCTCGGGAACCCTGCACACATCGTTTGGGGCTGTGAGCGAAACTCCGGCCGGATCTCCTCATGGATGGAACCCGAATAGGCGATAAACCTGGACTAGAGACTTCAGTGTTTAGGTAGGTCATGGTCTACACCCACGTCGGCTTTCGCTTGAAGTCTGCCGAGCACATGTCGTGCGCAGACGCTAAGTGGTGGAAACATGTATGAAGAAGTACACCCCTGCAGGGTTAACATCATCTATTCGAATAGCCGTGTCCGTGGAAAAGGACTTCTGGGTTGCCTGTATAGTTCATAGACAAGTGAAAGTGGATACTTTAAAATGCGCAAGATAAGTGTGAGTGTTATGGATGGCGTTCTCGTAGGGAGACGGGAGCAGATCCATAGTGGTGTATTGGTTGGTGAATATGTGGGCTCGTGTGCCCCACCTCAAAAGAGTTACTTGCAGTCATAGTTCAGGATAGCCACCGAGTCAAAGCTGGCTTGCTGCAGTTAAACCCCACCATCCCCTTTGTTGATAATGATGCATATGTAGTTAGTTCTGATGTAAGTCTTGCTGGGTACATTTGTACTCACGTTTGCCTATTTTATGTTTTGCAGAGAGACTTCGGTCTCGCTAGTAGTTCCGCGTGGACTTCAACGTTTAGCTTGATACCTCAGCTACGATCTTGTGCCCTCGGCAGGATCTGGTAGATAGTCAGGCTTCTCAGCCTTTTTCATTTTTAGATGCCTGTACTCAGACATGTTAGCTTCCGCTTGTGCTTTGACTTGTATGCTCTGAATGTTGGGTCGTGAGACCCATCTTTGTAATATCTCGCTCCTCGGAGCCTATTGAATAAAATACTTGAGTTGTAGAGTCATGTTGTGATGCCATGTTGTATTTGCACATATCGAGCATATTGTGTGTATGCTATTGAAATGCTTGGTATGTGTGGGATCCGACATCTAGTTGTTTATCCTTAGTAGCCTCTCTTACCGGGAAATGTCTCCTAGTGCTTCCACTGAGCCATGGTAGCTTGCTACTGCTCCGGAACACTTAGGCTGGCCGGCATGTGTCCTTCTTCGTTCTTGTGTCTGTCCCTTCGGGGAAATGTCACACGATGAATACCGGAGTCCTGTTAGCGCGCTACAGCCCGGTTCACCGGAGTCCTGCTAGCCCAGTGCTACAGCTTGGATTCACTCGCTGATGACTGACAAGTTCGATGTTGGGTCATGAATGCCTGTCCCTGTAAGTTTGTGCCACTTTGGGTTCACGACTAGCCATGTCAGCCCGGGCTCCTTATCATATGGATGCTAGCTACACTATCATATACGTGTGCCAAAAGGCGCAAACGGTCCCGGGAAAAGGTAAGGCGACACCCGTGGGGATACCGTGCGTGAGGCCGCAAAGTGATATGAGGTGTTACATGCTAGATCTATGTGGCATTGAGTCGGGGTCCTGACAGCTTTGGTATCAGAGCCTGACTGCCTGTAGGATTACCAGGCCAAACTGGTCGAAGTTGTGTCTAGAAATGCTTTAGTTATGTAGGGGAATTGATTGTGGTATGGAACGTAAGGCTCTTTTACTCCTTATACCTCATGGCCCTCTGATCTGAGTCATCCTCTTCTCTTCTACGGGGTTTAAGAACTAGGCCTTCTCATCTATCTATCAGGATGACGTGATACTAATCCATAGACTTATAGGATTGCTGGTTTCAAGCCTCAGTCCAGTTCCTACTACTTATGTATGTTAACTGATGATCTCGAAACCTTGATATTGTGCTTCTGAGTGGCTATGCCACCATTTCTGTAGTATGTCTCCAAACTTTTGAGCATTTACAGTCGTTATGCTGTCCGAGTCATCCCAGGTTTTAAACAATCTGATGCACTTGCAAATCCTTTCCCTCTGGTTTTTATGTTCCTTTGGGCCAGGTTAATCACACTAATTGTTGAGTTGAGGTATTCTATTGCCTCGACATATATGTTGGAATTATTATTATGACCCTAGGTGTCCTAGGGGATCATCTAGTAATCTAGCCATGATTTGCGTCCCAGTGTGATGCTTCTGGCCTTTATTCTCGAAAGCATCCCGTGATGCTACTTAGTAGTAGGTATTCTATTCCTGGGTTCTTGAACCCGAGATTCACTCTACTTACTTCATGTTGATAGTGTTTGCTAGTTCCTTTAGGTTATTAGTAACCTTGCGATAGTCCTCGAGGTCCGTGGTATTTCCTTCTTCCAAATACCATGAACCATTCAGGCAGAAGTTATTTGAACCAAAAGATCACAATCAGAGTACTCTTGAGGAGTTCTCCATTCATAAATCGCGACTCTGCCAGTCCTACCTCTCTGCATGGGTTATCCGGAAGAAACATGTTGAACTTGGTTCGACATACTAATCTATGCATCCACAACTCAGAAAATTATATGTTCTTTGAGTTGTCCCTCTTAGTTGTCTTCTGACCCTCGTCTATCATTTGATAGTCAAGAGTATGCGTGCATTCCTATTACTCTTGTGGTCCGTCAAGCCATTCTATTCCGGAATGACTAGGAGAAACAAACTCCGGTACCTTGTCCATTTCCAGGATTGGGTCAAAGCAGTCGTACTCCGCAGATCAAATTGCTAATCTTGCTTTTGCTCTGTTCTACCTTGGAGTATTACCATCTTTATATCAAGAATGTCATGGGAATTGCACACCATCCTATGAACTCTTGACACAGTGATACTTCTCTCCATCATTATTCATTTCTCGGTTTCCGTGTTGTTGCAACCGGAATGTCGACAAGTGAATCGTGATGTGTGAAATCAATACTCCTAGCAACCTTGTTGCTTGGTAGTTAATGGACAATATTCTCATTCTTAGCGTATTGGTTATTAGATCGTCATCCTAAGATTGATCGTGCTACCTAGTCCATATTTCCGGTGCACTCCTCGATCAGTGAGTTAGGATTGTGCCAATCCCTCACTCTTGTGATCATATTGTCTTGCCCTGAAAAGCAAGATTGTTCTCGAGCTTAATAACATATTGGTGGTTCGTGATGTTCCGAATATCTTCTCGGAAGTATTCCCGGGTTGTCACCTGATCGCTATGTTGAGCTCGTGATCAAGTTGGTTTCTTGTAACCACCCCTTCTCCAAGAGTCTATGTTGGAAGATGGAAGCCTGTCCGATCTAGTTCATCTTAAGGGATATCTTGTATGTGTGTTGAACAAAGATGATATCTTTATCAATTGATCCTCGTGACCAGTTGTTGGACCTATTGTCTTGCCAAAACTTTGGTTTGAGTGTGGGCTATCCTCAAATCAAATCAGAACCAACGATGTTCTTAATGTTGTCTTACTCGGGGTTGATCTTTCGAGCATACACCATTATATCTTTTGGTCTGACCAATACTATCACTTGTTCTCATAATTATGGAATCCCATTTTTTGGAAACCTGGATGAATTGTTGTTGAGCCCATCAGCAACACTACTACCCTCTCCATGATTTTGTTGAACATTAAGCTACTGTTGGAAATTTTTGAAAGCATTTTCTCATGCTAGCTCATGAAGCATATGTTCGGATGTAAGAAGTGTCTTCCTCCAGTTCATGTGCATTTGATGCAAGTTGCCATCGTGGATTCGAGAAAGACAATGTTGCTTCATTTAGAATCATCCCAAATCGGTCATGCATACATGCGAAGTATTCTGTGGTTCGGAGACTTGCAACCTTCATTCTATATGTGTCCCTAGCACACCAAGCCACTGATTGATTTGTTCAAGGAGAAGAAGCTCCTTCTTAAGAGTATACCTTATGTAAGGACTTTGATATCCTCGATGATGATTCCCCACTGGAACTCGGTAGTGTTTTATTGTAAGACTACCATGTGATCATGTTTGTCCGGGACAACATGTTCACATGTTTGTAGCAGAACCGGCTCATATTTTGGAGCTTACTACCGTAGTCCATTCCCCGAGAATCTCGCAACGTCATCTCGTCGATTTGTGTTACAAACTTTCATTTCTCTTTCCAGACTCGATGAGTCTGGATTGTTCTAACACCAACCATATCTGAATCTCAGGCAGATATGATGGTTGGAGCATTTTCCAAGAACTATAATATTGGTCTCTCTGTAACCGGTAAAGAGGATGTCGTGGCCAACACGTCCAGTCGGAAGACCTATTACTGTAGTATCTTGATTGAGGAAGTTGGCCACCTCCCCATGAGGACTTCGTAGGACTTACCTCCCTAGTCGTTCCTTATGGATTTTTGGTGTTCCCGAAGTCCGACCTTTACCTGATGTTCTAGATGTCAAACCATATCTATGAATGGATTATGCTATCACATCAGGGAGAACATTAGAAGCGGAGTGCTAAATGTCCCTCTGTCGATCATCTAGATTTTGATCCCTTGGCCTCGCTAAGGTGGAATCTGAGAAGGTTATCTTCCTTTGCATCTGCATCATCCATCGTTGTTCATCATGGTAGTACGTTGTGTTGCCAGGATCCTTGACATGGATGTTGGTAAAACCTTGATGAATATGGAAATGCTCAAGTTCTTGAGAGCACACACTAGCGCTAGGTGTTATCATCGGCACTAACTGGGATTGCTCTCAGTTTCCTCGGCTATGCTATAACTTTTCAAACAGTGGACTCACTCCCTACTGTTGAGCTTCTCCCGAGTTACTAAAATCATCCCTTGCGTTGTTTTCAACAAGGTAATCCACATCATCCATTCTAATCCGAGTATACCATCCTACTCAACCCCTCCAAATGGTCGCTTGAGAATTGCCTTAGGCTAGTATAAAGAGTTTCAATGATCTTTGAATCAAAGATAATTCTTTTTGCCACTTAAGGGGATATTTCTACGAGTCACTTCCCTAAAGTGCATCGTTATGGTATCATGGCAACTCGACTGCTCGCTACGTTGACAACCGTTCTCCACCCTCTTAAGTGTGGAATTGTTGTCTACCTAGTGAACCTTCGCCATCCGTTCCACTCCATCCCTTTGGATGAATGCTTCATATCTCAGCTCGAGAGCTGTTCTTACCTCTCACCTCTCACTCCATGGGTTGATTTTGAATACTCGATCTTCAAGGAGATCGTCTTCTGTAGAGTCTCTTTCTGTCGTCATCGTGTTGGATGAAGACCTTGCAAGCAAAGACGTCAAGATTGTTTTGAGTCAATAGATCAACACCTCGAGAAGACAGTTGGATCTTGGAGCTCATGTTATTACTTTGTGTCCCCTTTGTCTTTTTACCTCATGCCTTGAATCTCGGGGCGAGATTCTTGTTTAGTGGGGGTGAGTTGTCACAGCCCCAGTTCAGGCCTTCCTTGTCTTTGCATTAGTACCCATGCATCATGTTTAAATTTTATGAAACTTGAAATGGGGATGCTTAAACCCTAGCACCAAATGAATTCAACTAGGGTCAAAATAAAATCTTTTTCATTGAACTCAAAATGCCCTCTAAAAATGTTCAACATTTCTGGTTTGAGGTGAAAGCATCTACCAAAAATGGGTTATATTTTTGCAGGACATATTGGGCTTTGAATTAAATCATAAAGTATTTGCATTTGGGCATTTAAATGCTAATAAATAGTTTAAATGCTCAAATAATCATAAACTAAAATGTTTGGTGTTGGTTATATTTCAAACAGTGGCATTGATCAGTTTCACGATTTTTGGGATTGATTTAGTATTTTTAATAAAGCCACAAAGCTGCAGGAAAATAGGAAACAGGAAATAAAAGAGAGAGAGAGAGAGAGAGAGAGAGAGAGAGAGAAGCCACTTGGGCCAGCCTACCTCGCACAGCCACCTGGCCCGGCACTGTGCTGGCCCAGCCCACCAGGCCCTCTGCCAGTCATCCCCCTCCTCTTGCCAGGAGGACGAGAGGCGCGTGCCCGGCGCCTGCGGCCACACGCCGTGGCCACCTCCTGCTTCCGCTAACGTGGGAGAGGCTCCTAGAGCCGCCACGTACTACCCTGACCCTCTCACACTCTCCCCCCGTGCCCTCCCTTTTCCTCTGTCTCTCTCCCTCGCTCTCCCCCTCACGTGCCTGAGCACGCCGCCGTGAGCCGCCGC
>NC_041393.1:277159035-277172181 GCF_002162155.2 Triticum dicoccoides | reverse complement strand
CTGCACCGAAGGAAGGAAGCACGAAGGCCCCGAGTAGCCGCCATCATCTTCGTCTTCAAGCTTCGGCTCCGGCGCTCTTCTTCGTCGATCCGGCCACTCCGGCGCGTCCCCGAGCCCGCTAACCATCCCTGCAGCTCCGCGGTGAGCCGTTGACCCGATTCCCCTTTACCCCGTCTTCCCTCGCGTCCTCTAGCCGTCGTCCCCGAGAGCTTCTCGACGCTAGCCATGTCGCCGCTGCCGCTGCAGCCAGTGAAGCTTGCGCCTGAGCATTTCCCCGTGCTCAGCATGCTCCCAAGAGCCAGGCGCACCCACCCGTTCGACCTCCTTTGCCCCCTAGCGCCCAACCGAACATGCCCATAGCTCCGGCCGCCGCACTTGTCGTTGCTGCCGTCGTCGTAGTGCACTCTAGCTGCTGCCGTTTGTTGCTTTGGATGCGGCTCACACCCAGGAACCCATAGGAGCAAACCATGCATCGAATGGTGCTCCGTAGCGAGTGCACGGTGCACCTCCGCCGTCGCCTGTGGTCGTCGCCGGCGCAACTCCAGCGAGCTGACGTGGCAGCGTCATTAGCCACTAACAGTCCCACTAAGTAAGCTTAGTGACACTGACAGCTGGGGCCCCACCGTCTAATTAAACGTAGCTTAGTTGCTGTTTAGCTTTAATTAACCTCAGTGGGCCCACGCGTCAACTTTGACCAAGCTGACGTGGTTGTTGACTGGCCCCACAAGTCGGCGACACTAACCAGCCCCAACCACTGACCTGTGGACCCCAGTGGTCAGGTTTGACCTGGACGTCCCAGCTGACCTTCTGACGTCATGATGTCATCATGCTGACGCAGTAAATATTCTCTGGGATTTAAAATAAATTAGAAATGATTTATTTATTTCAGAAAATATCCAAACTTCTAAAAATCATATAAAATCAACCGTAGCTCCAAATCAAACAAGTTATATACGAAAAATGATCAGAAAAATCCAATCTATCCATCTGTACAATTTTCATGCATGTTAGAACAACTTAAAGCTGCTGTATACAACAATTTGAATTAATGGCATTTGAAATGTCATATATGGAGTTTGAATTTGAATCTTGGATTCAAACCAACTCCATTTAATCTGCTGCTAGTTGCATTAGCCCAAAACACATTCTTACTGCCAGGTCATAGCATGCATCATATTGTGCATTGCATTGACTGTGTTTCTTCTTTGTTTGTCGGTGCTTGTCCCCTCTCAGTAGACGTGTACCGACGATGTGATCGATGACACGATGAAGAACTATACTATCTTCAGAAGTGCCAGGAAAGCAAAACCCCCTTGTTCATTCCGATACAAACCCACTCTCTCGCTCCTGCTCTCTTTTACTGCATTAGGACAACATCGATTCAACTGTTACTTGCTGCGGTAATTGAACCCCTTTATCCTCTGCATGACCTGTCATTGCCACAGTAAATAGATGAAACCCACTAGCATGAGTAGGAGTTGTTTGAGCCCTGATGTTCCTACTCATTCATGCTTGTTTGTCATGCCTGCTATTGCTTAGAGTTGAGTCAGGTCTGATTCATCGGGGATGAATTAGAGGTGTGTGAACATGTCCTATTGTGTGCGAGCTAAGTGTGTGAACACGATTTGGTAAAGGTAGCGGTGAGAGGCCATGTAGGAGTACATGGTGGGTTGTCTCATTGAAGCCGTCCTTAGGAACTGAGTTCTGTGTTTGTGATCCATGATTCAGCTACTACCATGCATTGGGCCCCAAAATATGACCCCGCTCGACTTCTTAATCACCCTTGTCCTCTGTCCAGGAGTTGCAAGTAGTTTCTGGTGTTTGTAGTATGCTGGAGGCCGTGCGCAGCGCTGACCGGAGGGGTGGGCTGTGATGCGGTAGGCACGTGGCACGGTGTACCGGGCGCCCGTTTGGTGTCTCGGGAACCCTGCACACATCGTTTGGGGCTGTGAGCGAAACTCCGCCGGATCTCCTCATGGATGGAACCCGAATAGGCGATAAACCTGGACTAGAGACTTCAGTGTTTAGGTAGGTCGTGGTATACACCCACGTCGGCTTTCGCTTGAAGTCTGCCGAGCACATGTCGTGTGCAGACGCTAAGTGGTGGAAACATGTATGAAGAAGTACACCCCTGCAGGGTTAACATCATCTATTCGAATAGCCGTGTCCGCGGAAAAGGACTTCTGGGTTGCCTGTATAGTTCATAGACAAGTGAAAGTGGATACTTTAAAATGCGCAAGATAAGTGTGAGTGCTATGGATGGCATTCTCGTAGGGAGACGGGAGCGGATCCATAGTGGTGTATTGGTTGGTGAATATGTGGACTCGTGTGCGCCACCTCAAAAGAGTTACTTGCAGTCATAGTTCAGGATAGCCACCGAGTCAAAGCTGGCTTGCTGCAGTTAAACCCCACCATCCCCTTTGTTGATAATGATGCATATGTAGTTAGTTCTGATGTAAGTCTTGCTGGGTACATTTGTACTCACGTTTGCCTATTTTATGTTTTGCAGAGAGACTTCGGTCTCGCTAGTAGTTCCGCGTGGACTTCGACGTTTAGCTTGATACCTCAGCTACGAGCTTGTGCCCTCGGCAGGATCTGGTAGATAGTCAGGCTTCTCAGCCTTTTTCATTTTTAGATGCCTGTACTCAGACATGTTAGCTTCCGCTTGTGCTTTGACTTGTATGCTCTGAATGTTGGGTCGTGAGACCCATGTTTGTAATATCTCGCTCCTCGGAGCCTATTGAATAAAATACTTGAGTTGTAGAGTCATGTTGTGATGCCATGTTGTATTTGCACATATCGAGCATATTGTGTGTATGCTATTGAAATGCTTGGTATGTGTGGGATCTGACTATCTAGTTGTTTATCCTTAGTAGCCTCTCTTACCGGGAAATGTCTCCTAGTGCTTCCACTGAGCCATGGTAGCTTGCTACTGCTCCGGAACACTTAGGCTGGCCGGCATGTGTCCTTCTTTGTTCCTGTGTCTGTCCCTTCGGGGAAATGTCACGCGATGAATACCGGAGTCCTGTTAGCCCGCTACAACCCAGTTCACCGGAGTCCTGCTAGCCCAGTGCTACAGCCTGGATTCACTCGCTGATGACCGACACGTTCGATGCTGGGTCATGGATGTCTGTCCCTGTAAGTTTGTGCCACTTTGGGTTCACGACTAGCCATGTCAGCCCGGGCTCCTTATCATATGGATGCTAGCGACACTATCATATATGTGTGCGAAAAGGCGCAAACGGTCCCGGGAAAAGGTAAGGTGACACCCGTGGGGATACCGTGCGTGAGGCCGCAAAGTGATATGAGGTGTTACATGCTAGATCTATGTGGCATTGAGTCGGGGTCCTGACATGAGTGTATTCATTCAACTCCCCACCCAAGTCACAGTTATAGCCGGCATATTGAGTCACCGACGGTTTCTAGCAGCGAATGGCGTCGTAACCTGCCTCGTAATGATGACCCATCCCATGGACATAACCCGCCCTGTAATGATAAAAATGCTCATGCCCTTGTGGATCAGGCTAGGGATCGTCGTGAGGCGGAATTGGCAGCTCAATTGGGCGCTCATCAGTTTCCAGTAAACCCTTCGACGTGTGTGGAGGCAGTGACGACTTCTAGGACAGTTGGTGTGTCCTGTCTTGTACCGACCCTCCACAATGGACGTTTTCCTAAGGATTTTAAGGTCCCTC
Source organism: Triticum dicoccoides (assembly GCF_002162155.2). Lineage (NCBI taxonomy): Eukaryota > Viridiplantae > Streptophyta > Magnoliopsida > Poales > Poaceae > Triticum > Triticum dicoccoides. The sequence goes on along the minus strand of NC_041393.1, from coordinate 277,168,489 downwards.
GTAAGGTACCTAATTATACAGCTGATCTTTCACCTGAGGCTTGGATCGAGAGCTATGATCTAGCTATGGACATGCTAGATGTTAATGATGATGTATGTGCCAAGTACTTCACCATGATGTTTGATGGACCGGCTCGAACATGGCTAAAAGGTTTACCTGCCAATTCCATTAATTCATGGACGGAGTTGAAAGCGCGTATTATCAAAAACTGTCAAGGGACATGCAAGCAGCCGCTGACGATTGTGGATCTGGATCAATGTATGCAATGTGAGGATGAGTCGGCCCACCATTGGGTCCGGTGAGTCTCTGACATTATTCACTCATCTTACAGTATTGCAGCGGGTCAGGCCATTTTGATCCTAGAGAAAAATTGGCATTTTATCCCTCTTAAGCAGAAGCTTGGGCGGCTTAAGTGTTACTACAATGACATGGGCGAAATCATGGTGGCTCTCATCAAGTATGCCGACTCAGACAACACTAAGACCCTGGATCCGGTGATGAAATATCCAATAAAGGGAAGAAGAGCGCCAACGGAAAGGGTTAACGGCACAACATGACAGGCATAATGGTCAAAACCAGGGAACAATGCCAAGCGCAGACAACCCGAGGGTGGGTTAGATCTTGTAGCTAACACCAACACTAGATATAAAGGCCAACTCCGTAATGACAATGGTAAGCAGGCCTTTAGAGGGCCAAAATTTAATATTGAGGCAATGATGAATGAACTTTGCCCAAAACACAGTCTGCCCAACAAGTCGGCGGCTCATGCTTGAAAGGACTGCTTCATCATGAGAGAGTACAGGAATTCCAACTTCAGCTAGAATCATGGCAACAATAATGGCCCGCCCGGCAGGTCATGATCCGGCTCACAGGGGCCCGGCTTTGGTGGTGGAGGCTCAACTTCTGGATATCAAGGACAAGGCAACTAGGGTGGTTATAACCAACAGCCTAGTTAGGGTAACCAACAGCATCAGTCTGGATATCAAAGTAATCCAAAGCAGCTTAACAGTGGCTAGTATCATGTTTTCACTACAAGTCTTTGCAGGTGAGACCAGAATGTTCACAAATGCTCGGTCAGTACAAATTGAGCCGGCGGTGCCTCAATACTTGCGATGGTCAGAGTGGCCAATCACATGGAGTCAAGAGGATCACCCGCCCCGGGTTGATAATCCGGGTCAATTGGTGTTGGTGGTAGCCCCTCGGGTTGGGGGTTATAAATTTACTAAGGTGCTCATGGATGGTGGCAGCAGTATCAATATCCTTTACTATGATACCTTTCGCCAAATGAATTTAACTGATAAGGAGGTTAAGCCGTCTTTTACATTTTTTCATGGTGTGGTACCTAGTAAGTCGGCATATCTAGTCGGTAAGATTGCTTTGGAAGTGGCTTTTGGCGATGACTATGACTACAGAGCAGAAACATTATGGTTTGAAGTGGTTAAAATCAAGAGCCCTTATCATGCCCTATTCGGACGACCGGCTTACACCAAGTTTATGGCACGGCCTTTTTATGTTTATTTACAGCTGAAGATGCTAGGACGTAAGGGCACTATCATAGTCCATGGTGACCAAAATATTGCTTTGGAATGTGAGGAAGGAGATGATGCTTATGCTGAATCGGCTTGTGCCGCGCAGAGGAGCTTAAATTTTATAAGGATAATGTTGACCCTTCTGATATGACCCCTTTGAAGAAGCCTGCCACATAGCAAGACCCTTTGTTGAAGTTTAAGTCGGCTGATGATACTAGGCAGGTTGACTTTGTCCCTGATGACTCATCTCAGCAGTTCACAGTGGGGGTTAACATGGATCCTAAATAGGAAAGCGTGCTCATCGAGTTCATCCATGAGAATCGGGACATCTTTGCATGGAAACCTTCTGACATGTCGGGTGTACCGGGAGAATTCACTGAGCACACCCTTAATGTGGATCCTAAATTTAAGCCAGTCAAGCAGTTTCTTCGTCATTTCAATGAAGAACGACATAAGGCCTTTGGAGAAGAGGTGGCCTGGCTCTTGGCGGCTGGGTTTATCATTGAGGTTTTTCATCCGGTGTGGTTGGCTAACCCGATGCTGGTGCTTAAGAAGAACGGCACTTGGCGTATGTGTGTTGACTACATAGATCTTAACGAAGCTTGTCCAGTTGATCCTTTTGTTGTTCCCCATATTGACCAAATTATTGATGCCATGACGGGTTGTAAGAGTTTATGCTTCCTGGATGCTTATTCTGGTTATCATCAGATCTAGATGGCAGTTAAAGACCAAGAGAAGACGTCTTTTATCACCCCTTTTGGAGCCTTCTGCTATGTCTCTATGCCTTTTGGGCTTAAGAGTGCCCAGGTGACTTATCAACGCTGTGTTTAGAATTGCTTTCATAGTCAAATTGGGCATAATGTGCATGCTTATGTGGATGATATTGTGGTTAAATTTAGGAAAAAGGATACGCTCTTGGATGATTTAAAGGAGACTTTTGACAATCTCCGGGTCTATAAGAGATGCTTAACCCAGCCAAGCGTGTTTTTGGGGTACCCGCAAGCAAGCTCTTGGGTTTTCTAGTCTCAGAGAGAGGTATTGAAGCTAACCCGAAGAAGATTAAGGCTATTACTTCAATGGCTAAGCCAGTGTGTGTTAATGACGTCCAGCGCCTGGCGGGTCGTATCGCGGCTCTAAGCCGGTTCATAAGCCGCCTGGGAGAGAAGGCCATTCCTTTATACCAGATGATGAAGAAAACAGATCATTTTGGCTGGAGTGACGCTGCTGATAAGGTGTTTGAGGCACTCAAAAAGCAGTTAGATGAGCCGCCCATCCTTGTGGCTCCCATTGAGAAAGAACATTTGCTTCTGTATGTGGCGAATAATAGTAAGGTTGTCAGTGTAGTGATTGTGGTGGAGTGCAAGGAGACGGGTAAGGAGTACCCAGTCCAGAGGCTGGATTATTATGTCAGTGAGGTGTTGACTGAGTCCAAGCTACGATATCCACATTGGCAGAAATTGGTATATGGAGTGTTCATGGCGAGTCACGAGCTGAGGCATTATTTTCCTGGTCATCCTGTTATGGTGGTCAGCTCTTCTCCCTTAGGAGATATTATTCAAAATAGGGAAGCCACAGGTGATACGTCTCCAACGTATCTATAATTTTTTATTGCTCCATGATACTTTATCTACTGTTTTAGGCAATATTTGGCTTTATTATCCACTTTTATATTATTTTTGGGACTAACCTATTAACCGGAGGCTCGGCCCAGATTTGCTGTTTTATGCCTATTTCAGTGTTTCGAGGAAAAGGAATATCAGACGAAGTCAAAACGGAACGAAATCAACTGGAGAAGTTATTTTTGGAAGGAAAGCAACCCAGGGAACTTGGACTGCACGGCAGGGGAGATACGGGCTGCCCACGAGGGTGGGGGCGCCCCCCCTGGGCGTGCCCCCCTACCTCGTGGGGCCCCCGTAGCTCCTCCGACGTACCCCCTGCACCCATATATACTCTCGTACCCTAAGACTTCCAGAACAAAAGATAGATTGGGAGTTCCGCCGCCGCAAGCCTCTGTAGCCACCAAAAACCTCTCGGGAGCTGTTCCCGGCACCCTGCCGGAGGGGGGATCCCATCACCGGTGGTCATCTTCATCATCCCGACGCTATCCATGACGAGGAGGGAGTAGTTCACCCTCGGGGCTGAGGGTATGTACCAGTAGCTATGTGTTTGATCTCTCTCTCTTGTGTTCTCTCTTGTGTTACCTCGATGGCATGATCTTGATGTATCCCGAGCTTTGCTATTGTAGTTGGATCTTATGATGTTTCTCCCCCTCTACTCTCTTGTGATGAATTGAGTTTCCCCTTTGAAGTTATCTTATCGGATTGAGTCTTTTATGAGAACACTTGATGTATGTCTTGTCGTGATTATCTGTGGTGACAATGGGATATCATGTGCCACTTGATGCATGTTTTGGTGATCAACTTGCGGGTTGCGTGACATTGGGAACCTATGCATATGGGTTGGCACACGTTCTTGACTCTCCGGTAGAAACTTTGGGGCACTCTTTGAAGTACTTTGTGTTGGTTGGATGAATCTGAGATTGTGTGATACATATCGTATAATCATGCCCACGGATACTTGAGGTGACAATGGAGTATCTAGGTGACATTAGGGTTTTGGTTGATTTGTTTCTTAAGGTGTTATTCTAGTACGAACTCTTTTATAGATTGATCCGAAAAAATAACTTTGAGGTGGATTCCTACCCTACCATAATCTCTATGTTTGTTCTCCGCTATTAGTGGCTTTGGAGTGACTCTTTGTTGCATGTTGAGGGCTTGTTATATTATCTATCTATGTTATTATTGTTGAGAGAACTTGCATTAGTGAAAGTATGAACCCTAGGCCTTGTTTCCTATCATTGCAATACTGTTTACGCTCACTTTTATCTTTAGTTACCTTGCTGTTTTTATTATTTCAGATTACAAAAAGCTATATCTACTATCTATTTTGCACTTGTATCACCATCTCTTCGCCGAACTAGTGCACCTATGCAATTTACCATTGTATTGGGTGTGTTGGGGACACAAGAGACTCTTTGTTATTTGGTTGCAGGGTTGCTTGAGAGAGACCATCTTCATCCTACGCCTCCCACGGATTGATAAACCTTAGGTCATCCACTTGAGGGAAACTTGCTACTGTCCTACAAACCTGTGCACTTGCAGGCCCAACAATGTCTACAAGAAGAAGGTTGTGTAGTAGACATCAAGCTCTTTTCTGGCGCCGTTGCCGGGGAGGCTAGGTAAAAGGGCACTCACTCACACCCCGTCAACTAAGCTCTTTTCTAGCGCCATTGCCGGGGAGGTGAGTGCTTGAAGGTATATCTTTAGATCTTGCAATTGAATCTTTTTGTTTCTTGTTTTAGCACTAGTCTAGTTTATAAAAGAAAACAAAAAATGGAATTGAGTTTGTCTCATACGCTTCATCTTTTTAATATCTTTCGTGAGTATGATGGAAAGGAAAATTGTGCTCAAGTGCTAGAAGAAGAATTACATAGAATGCTTGGCATGAAATATGTGAATGATGAGCATGATTCCATGTTGTTAGTATGAATTCCTTGAATATCCATGATGCTAATGATATGCAAAGCTACAAGCTTGGGGAAGCTATGTTTGATGAAGATGATATTTTTTGTCCCCCAAGCTTTGACGAGCAAATTTACTATGATGAAAGCATGCCTCCTATCTATGATGATTATTGTGATGACATGTATGCTTTAAAGAATAATGATAACCATGAAACATGTCATCCTGATTCTAATTTTCAATCATATGATAGTTATTTTGTTGAGTTTGCTCCCACTACTATTCATGAGAAGAATTTTGCTTATGTGGAGAGTAGTAAATTTTCTATGCTTGTAGATCATGAAAAGAATGCTTTAGGTGCTGACTATATTGTTGAATTCATTCATGATGCGACTGAAAATTATTATGAGAGAGGAATATATGCTTGTAGGAATTGCAATAATGCCAAGTTTCCTCTCTATGAGCTGAAATTTTTGAAGCTATGCTTGTTTTACCTTCCTATGCAAGTTGATTATTGTTCCCATAAGTTGTTTGCTCACAAAATCCCTATGCATAGGAAGAGGGTTAGACTTAAAAGTGCTAGTCATATGCTTCATGATGCTCCCGTTATGTTTCAATTCTTATCTTTTATGTGAGCATCATTATCATCATCATGCCTAGCTAGAAAGGCATTAAAGAAAAGCTCTTGTTGGGAGACAACCCAATACTTATCCTTACTGTTTTTGTGTGTTCACATGATTATGATACTGTACTAATCATGTTTTATAGCTTTTGTTTCAATAAAGTGCCAAGTAAGACCTTTAGGATAGCTTACGGTGATAGTTGTGTTGATCCTGCTGAAAATCAGAAACTTTTGCACCCAGTAAATTCGTTTTGTTAATTCATAGAAACGTGCATATGATCTCATTCTTTTTGATCTGGATTGGTACACTAATTTCTTAGGACTTCCTAATTTGGTAGGATTTTTGGAGTTCCAGAAGTATACGTTTGATACAGATTACTACAGACTATTCTGTTTTTGACAAATTCTGTTTTCTATGTGTTGTTTGCTTATTTTGATGAATCTATGGGTAGTATTAAGTGGTATGAACCATATATAAGTTGGAGTACAGTAGATATTACACCAATATGAATTTAGAATGAGTTCATTACAGTACCTAAGTGGTTGTTTTACTTTCTTATACTAACGGAGCTTACGAGTTTTCTGTTGAGTTTTGTGTTGTGGAGTTTTCAAGTTTTGGGTAAAGATTCGATGGACTATGGAATAAGGAGTGGTAACAGCCTAAGATTGGGGATGCCCAAAGCACCGCAAGGTAATATTCAAGGACAACCAAGAGCCTAAGCTTGGGGATGCCCCGGAAGGCATCCCCTCTTTCGTCTTCGTACCATCGGTAACTTTACTTGGAGCTATATTTTTATTCACCACATGATATGTGTTTTGCTTGGAGCGTCATTTTCTTTTGTTAGTATTTGCTTGCTGTTAGTTAGAATAATGTTTTGCATCTTTAGTTTCAATAAAAAGGTCAAGGATAGCCTTTGCCATGCTTATTTTGCTAAGTATACATGTTGCTGTTTGAAAACAGAAAGTTTACCGCTGTTGCAAAAATTCCCTAGAAAAGTCAGAGCATGATATAATGTTGAATCCTTTTGCATAATGAGATCTGATAAATTTATTACAGTGAGAATTTTAGTTCATAATTTTTGGAGTTAGGGAAGTATGATGACTCTTGCATTCTTTACAGACTGTACTGTTTTGGCAGATTGCTGTTATGGTTGCATTGTTTGCATATGTTTGCTTGTTTAATGATTCTATTTGAAGATAGGAGTATTAAATATGCAGAGGCATTTAGTATTCAATGTTGAATAGTAATTTAAGTGATTTGTTACAGTAGAAAATGATAAGGTTTTGCATTGGTTTATACTAACCTATCTCACGAGTTCTTGTTGAGTTTGTTGTGAATGAAGCTTTTGATAAAGAGAGAAACCATGATATGAGAGGAATTAAGGAGACACAAAAGCCCAAGCTTGGGGATGCCAAAGGCACCCCAAGATAATATTTCAAGAATTCTCAAGCATCTAAGCTTGGGGATGCCCCGGTAGGCATCCCACCTTTCTTCTTCAACAACTATCAGTTAGTATCGGTTGAGCCTAAGTTTTTGCTTCTTCACATGAGTTGTGCTATCCTTGCAATGTAGTTTTCTTTAGCTTTGCTTGATGTTTGAATAAAGTATCAAGATCTGAAATTATTAAATGAGAGAGAGTCTTCGCATAGTTGCATAATTATTTAGCTACTCATTGATCTTCACTTATATCTTTCGGAGTAGTTTGTTGTTGCTCTAGTGCTTCACTTATATCTTTTACAGCATGGTGGTAGTTTTATTTTGGAGAAATAGTTGAACTCCCATGCTTCACTTAGATTATTTTGAGAGTCGTTAATAGCATGGTAATTTGCTTAATGTTAGTATACTTGGTATTCAAGATATGTGAAACTTTCTTTTTAGTGTGTTGAATACTAAGAAAAGTTTGATGCTTGATAATTGTTTTGAGATATGAAGATGGTGATATTAGAGTCATGCTAGTTGAGTAGTTGTGAATTTAAAGAATACTTGTGTTGAAGTTTGTGATTCCCATAGCATGCACGTATGGTGAACTGTTATGTGATGAACTCGGAGCATGATTTATTTATTGATTGGTTTCCTTATGAGTGGCGGTCGGGGACGAGCAATGGTCTTTTCCTACCAATATATCCCCCTAGGAGCATGCGCATAATACTTTGCTTTGATAACTTCTAGATTTTTGCAATAAGTATATGAGTTCTTTATGACTAATGTTGAGTCCATGGATTATACACACTCTCACCCTTCCACCATTGCTAGCCTCTCTAATACCGTGCACCTTTCGCCGGTATCATACACCCACCATATACCTTCCTCAAAACAGCCACCAAACCTACCTATCATGGCATTTCCATAGCCATTCCAAGATATATTGCCATGCAACTTACCATTGTTCCATTCATTATGACCCGCTCCATTATTGTCATATTGCTAGCATGATCATGTAGTTGACATCGTATTTGTGGCAAAGCCACCGTTCATAATTCTTTCATACATGTCACTCATGATTCATTGCATATCCCGGTACACCGCCGGAGGCATTCATATCGAGTCATACTTTGTTCTAAGTATCGAGTTGTAATTGTTGAGTTGTAAGAAAAATAAAAGTGTGATGATCATCATTATTAGAGCATTGTCCCAAGTGAGGAAAGGATGATGGAGACTATGATTCCCCCACAAGTCGGGATGAGACTCCGGACGAAAAAAAAGAGGCCAAAAAAAGGAGAAAGGCCCAAATAAAAAAATGAGAGAAAAAGAGAGAAGGGACAATGTTACTATCCTTTTACCACACTTGTGCTTCAAAGTAGCACCAAGATCTTCATGATAGAGAGTCTCTCATTTTGTCACTTTCATATACTAGTGGGAATTTTTCATTATAGAACTTGGCTTGTATATTCCAATGATGGGCTTCCTCAAATTGCCCTAGGTCTTCGTGAGCAAGCGAGTTGGATGCACACCCACTTAGTTTCTTTTGTAGAGCTTTCATATACTTATAGCTCTAGTGCATCCGTTGCATGGCAATCCCTACTCACTCACATTGATATCTATTGATGGGCATCTCCATAGCCCGTTGATATGCCTAGTTGATGTGAGACTATCTTCCCTCTTTTTGACTTCTCCACAACCAGCATTCTATTCCACATATAGTTCTATATCCATGGCTCACGCTCATGTATTGCGTGAAGATTGAAAAAGTTTTGGAAATGTTAAAGTATGAAACAATTGCTTGGCTTTCATCGGGGTTGTGCATGATTTAAATATTTTGTGTGGGGAAGATGGAGCATAGCCAGACTATATGATTTTGTAGGGATAACTTTCTTTGGTCATGTTATTTTGAGAAGACATAATTGCTTAGTTAGTATGCTTGAAGTATTATTATTTTTATGTCAATATGAACTTTTGTCTTGAATATTTTGGTTCTGAATATTCATCAAAATTAAGAGGATTTACATTGAAATTATGCCAAAGTATGACTCCGCATCAAAAATTCTTTTTTATCATTTACCTACTCGAGGACAAGCAGGAATTAAGCTTGGGGATGCTTGATACGTCTCCAACGTATCTATAATTTTTGATTGCTCCCTGCTACTTTATCTACTGTTTTAGGCAATATTGGGCTTTATTATCCACTTTTATATTATTTTTGGGACTAACCTATTAACCGGAGGCCCAGCCCAGATTTGCTATTTTATGCCTATTTCAGTGTTTCGAGGAAAAGGAATATCAGACGGAGTCAAAACGGAACGAAATCAACTGGAGAAGTTATTTTTGGAAGGAAAGCAACCCA
>NC_041393.1:277144522-277158546 GCF_002162155.2 Triticum dicoccoides | reverse complement strand
CATGGGGCCCCCGTAGCTCCTCCGACGTACCCCCTGCACCCATATATACTCTCGTGCCCTAAAACTTCCAGAACAAAAGATAGATCGGGAGTTCCGCCGCCGCAAGCCTTTGTAGCCACCAAAAACCTCTCGGGAGCCCTTCCCGGCACCCTGCCGGAGGGGCGATCCCATCACCGGTGGTCATCTTCATCATCCCGACACTATCCATGACGAGGAGGGAGTAGTTCACCCTCGGGGCTGAGGGTATGTACCAGTAGCTATGTGTTTGATCTCTCAATCTCTCGTGTTCTCTCTCGTGTTCCCTCGATGGAACGATCTTGATGTATCCCGAGCTTTGCTATTGTAGTTGGATCTTATGATGTTTCCCCCCCTCTACTCTCTTGTGATGAATTGAGTTTCCCCTTTGAAGTTATCTTATCGGACTGAGTCTTTTATGAGAACACTGGATGTATGTCTTGTCGTGATTATCTGTAGTGACAATGGGATATCATGTGCCACTTGATGTATGTTTTGGTGATCAACTTGCGGGTTTCGTGACATTGGGAACCTATGCATAGGGGTTGGCACACGTTCTTGACTCTCTGGTAGAAACTTTGGGGCACTTTTTGAAGTACTTTGTGTTGGTTGGATGAATCTGAGATTGTGTGATACATATCATATAATCATGCCCACGGATACTTGAGGTGACAATGGAGTATCTAGGTGACATTAGGGTTTTGGTTGATTTGTATCTTAAGGTGTTATTCTAGTACAAACTATTTTATAGATTGATCCGAAAGAATAACTTTGAGGTGGTTTCGTACCCTACCATAATCTCTATGTTTGTTCTCCACTATTAGTGGCTTTGGAGTGACTCTTTGTTGCATGTTGAGGGCTTGTTATATTATCTATCTATGTTATTATTGTTGAGAGAACTTGCACTAGTGAAAGTATGAACCCTAGGCCTTGTTTCCTACCATTGCAATACCGTTTACGCTCACTTTTATCTTTAGTTACCTTGCTGTTTTTATTATTTTAGATTACAAAAACCTATATCTACTATCTATTTTGCACTTGTATCACCATCTCTTCGCCGAACTAGTGCACCTATACAATTTACCATTGTATTGGGTGTGTTGGGGACACAAGAGACTCTTTGTTATTTGGTTGCAGGGTTGCTTGAGAGAGACCATCTTCATCCTACGCCTCCCACGGATTGATAAACCTTAGGTCATCCACTTGAGGGAAATTTGCTACTGTCCTACAAACCTGTGCACTTGCAGGCCCAACAACGTCTACAAGAAGAAGGTTGTGTAGTAGACATCAACAGGCCGGGTTGCTAAGTGGGCAATAGAACTTGGACCTCATGGGTTGAAATATGTGCCAAGAACAGCTATCAAGTCTCAGGCTCTGGTGGATTTCGTCAATGACTGGACATAATTACAGATGCCTGAGGAGAAGCTAGATAACACATATTGCACGATCCACTTTGATGGGTCCAGGCAGCTGGAAGGCTCGGGGCTGGAGTTATTTTGACTTCCCCACGAGGTGACAAATTTTGTTATGTGTTAAGGTTGATGTTTCCTTGTACTAACAATGCAGCTGAATATGATGCTTTACTCCATGGCGTTCGAATGGCCAAAGACATGAATTTGAGCTGGGTCAGGTGTTTTGGCGACTCAGACCTTGTGGCTCAGCAAGTTTCGGGTACAGGGGATTCCAAAGACCCGCTCATGGCGGTTTATCACCGGGCTATTGATAAGGTTGCTCGTCATTTCAAGGGTTATCAGGTGGAGCACCTTGATCGAAGGAAGAATGAGGCAGCTGATGCCTTGAGCCGGCTTGGGTCTCAACGTAAGCCTGTACCTCCTAATGTGTTTCGTGATGTATTGCATAATCCCTTAGTCAAGTTGCCATCCGAAGAGGACCTTGTTATTCCTGACCCGGAGGTACATCTAGTGGCGGCTCTCCATGCTATTCCTTATTGGACACTTCCCTACTTGGCTTACATGACGTGGGGCGAGTTACCTGATGATGAAACTTTGGCAAGGCAAATCACCATGCGATCTAAGTCTATGACTATTGTTAATGGCGAGTTACACCAATGTAGTGTGACATGTGTGTTCCAACGTTGTGTTTCTCATAAAGAGGACCGTGTGATTTTAAGAGAGATCCATGAAGGTGATTGTGGGCATCATGTCGGCTCTAAGTCCTTGGTGGCTGAAGCTTTTCGTCATGGGTTTTATTGGTTGATGGCTCACGCTGATGTAGAGGATATCATCAGTAAGTGTGATGGTTTTCAGAAATTTTCTTGATGGGCTCATGTGCCGGCTTAAGAGTTTGGGATGATTCTAGTTACTTGGCCGCTTGCAATATGGGGGCTTGATATGGTTGGACCCTTCAAGAGGTCTAAGGATAAGAAAACCCACCTCTTAGTGGCGGTTGAAAAATTTACCAAATGGGTTGAAGCAGAACCGGTCAGCAAGTGTGATGCGGCAACTGTAGTCTAGTTTGTTAAAAAAATTGATCTTCCGTTTTGGTTACCCTCATAGTATCATCACTGATAATGGCACTAATTTGTCTAAGGGTGCTATGAAGGAGTTCTGTCAACGAGAGCATATTCGTCTTGATGTTTCTTCTGTGGCTCATCTGTAGTCTAATGGTCAAGCTGAGAGGGCTAACCAAGAATTTTTGAGAGGCATAAAACCCCGGCTTATGGTTCCTTTGAAGTGAACGCTGGGTTTTTGGGTTGAGGAGTTACCTTCAGTACTCTGGAGTATCAATACCACCCTAACAGGTCAACAGGCTATACGCCTTTCTTCATGGTGTACGGTGCAAAGGAGGTTCTTCCAAGTGATATCCATCATGACTCGCCCCGTGTGGCGGCTTATGTTGAAGCTAATAATGAGATAGCACGTCAAAACACACTCGATGCTTTGGATGAGGAGCGTGACCTTGCGGCGGCTCATTTAGTAATATATCAGCAAGACATGCATCGCTATAATAGGTGCAGAGTTAAGACCCGGGTGTTTCAAGAAGGCGACTTGGTGCTCCGGCTTATCCAAGATCAAACAGATATGCACAAGTTACCCCCACCTTGGGAAGGACCCTTCGTGGTCAGCAAAGGCCTGAATAACATGTCTTATTACCTCATTGATATATGAGAACACAAGGATTCCCACAAGTCGGAGGAGGAGACCCACTGGCCCTGGAATATTGCTCATCTTCAGCCTTATTACACATGAGCCACCGGCTCTCGTCTTTGTACATACATTTGTCAATGTATACTAGCAAAAGAGCCCGTGTGTTGCAATGGGTTAAATAAACCACCAAAATTGGGTGGGCCAAAAAAATGCATTAGCAATTGTAGGAAGTAAAACACACCTATAGAAGGACCAAAATCCCAAATAATACATTTGCTTATGGAATTTACAACCACAATGGGAAAAATTGGCTTCTCAAATGTCCATGGACGCGTCCAACCAGTATATGGGTGTATGTGCTTTGAGCCCTTATTTTGCACACACGCAACCATGCTCCCCTTTTTTCATTCATTTCCCTATTGGGGGTCTGGTTAGGTTACCTTTTTTCCTTCTCTCTCATATCCAAACGGTGACCGGGTTATCTGCCCAGACGTTTGGATAGGATTTGAATGGACCGGTTGTAGATGCTCTTAGTAAGTAAAAATTTGCTACCGGTCAGAAAGATAGAGCTGAACAACAATACATGGAATAGCCATCAGTTGAACAACTGTACATAAAATTGCCATCATTGAGATCATCAATCAAATTTCCAATAGTCAAATCATCCTCTGACAACACTGATAAGGAAAGCTTAATTAGATTTTTTGATGGAAGATTAGTTAGAGAAATATTCAATAGAACTCACAACAAAAACCCAAAATGTCAATTTCCACCACTTTGTTGTATAGCTATTGTTCTTTTGGGATCATCATTGCATACTTTTAGAGCACCGTAATGCTGGCTATCACCATACTTTTTAATGGTTCAGTTTATAACGCATATTCAGAAATGCAAGCTCACCTTCTCCATGCATGGCCTCAACTGAGACTAAGAGTCTACGATTGAAGAACAAAAGTAAAAGAAGACCCGATCATCAGTTGAATAAAGTAAATGCATGTGAACAGTATAAATTAAGCAGAGGTATTTACAGCTATCTTACCGTGAATAAAGAAGACTCAATATGAATTGCTACATATTTTATGGGCTTGGAGAAAACAACGGGGTACACATATGTAGGCACCACAACTGCTCCTGATCTGTACCACGTCCTCCTTCGCCTCTCCGCCCCATCCAAGCGCATCCCATCTAAAGCACCCTGCCAGCTTCACCCTCGACCTGCGTCTCTCCACTGCCTGGCTTTAGTAGCCGGCAGCGGCGCACTGCATGAGCAGTCCGTCCTGGTCAACACAACAACACAGCCGTGGATTTGATAACGCCTCCCAGGGCCTGAAGCCAAGTATACCTGACCATGCAAATGTTGCACCGGCACCTCCTCGAACCAGCATCACCGCGCCCGACATTACCCATCGAATCGCTCCCAGAACAGGCGGTGGATTCCCACGGGTCCGATCTCCGCCGTCTCCTCCTGTTTCTTGCCTCACCAGAGTCTGACGCCTCGCTGGAGGAGCACCAGCGTTGCCGCCACCTTGCGTCCCCTGTCCACTCACTCCTAGAATAGGTGATGGACTCCCACAAATCCGATATTCGTCGTAGCACGGTGAGACAGGGCGGAGCGTGGCAGGAGGTGGAGGTAGGATGGAGGTCGAGATGGGATCGAGAGGAAGGGTCGTTGGACATCCCCAAATTAGAACCACCTCGTTTATATTATGATTTTGTTTATACGAATCGTAAAAGCATATTACGACTGGGCGAAAGCATATTACAATGGTGAACCGGACAAAGTCAATCCGTGCTTTATTATTAGGGAAAGATATATATTTTTTATGATCAATATAATAAAGCCGGCATCCTTGAAAAATGCAGGGCCTCTGTCATTCCATTTCTGTGTATCTGAGTCATTATTAATTGGCCATAAGGTCACCTGGGGGCTTCCAGCCCACCGGGTTTAGCTTTCATACCCTCTTGACCAGGCATGGACGCCAAATCCTGAGTTATCCTGCCTGTTTGCAACTTGCTACTCAGCCAGGTGACCCACCAAACTCTTCATAGTCAATCTTTTTAAAATACCCTGAACTTGTTAAGGTTAAAACGGCGGCTTGTGTCATGTAAGAGCCGGCTTATAGTGAGCTAGGATTAACTCGACGGTTGTGCGACCTTTGAAAGCACATGGCCCTGTGAGCCAACTTGTTTGGTCATGCTTTGGTAAGCCGGCCAGGTAATTTTTGAGATTTTTTGAATTTCTCTCTTGAGTCTTTGGGATTTGTTTTCTCCTTAAAGATTTTCTGTTAAGTGAAATTTGACTATCCGAGCCACACAACTCTGATTGTATGTCTCCTGTTTGAGTATTTTGGGTTTGGTAACCCACCCTAGCTATGGACTTTAAGTCGCTAGTATGCTCTAGTTTGAACAATTGAGGTCATGTGATTACACGACTTTGGGTTGTCATCCGCTCTGGATATTGATGTTTAAGACATCATTATGATCAAAATCTACGTGTATGTTTTCAATTGTTATATGAATATCCAAGGTTTGGTAACCTGCCCTGGCTTTCGACTTTAGGTCGCCGGTATATTTCGGCTTGAATCGTCTTGATTCTAGTCCTTTTTGGTTATTACATAAAACTATATATGCTTGGGTGATCGTGTGCCTTGGTTTTACGAGTTTAAGTCGCCAGGACATATGTTGTTTAAATTTTGTGTATGACATACCAACTTTTAAGTGGAAATAAGAGTACTAGTATGATAAGCATTAGACAGATCATAAAATATTTAAATGGCAGTAAAAACATCAAAGATTTACATGGTTGAAGGCATTACATGGCAGACCATTGGTTTCAGCTATCCTATTACAAGGATGTGTTGTGAGCCCACAAAAGTTTTAACTTTAAATGTTTCTAGATCTGCACTCTGCTACCTCTTGAGCACTGCGTTGGTTTTCCCTTGAAGAAGAAAGGGTGATGCATCAAAGTAGCGTAAGTATTTCCCTCGGTTTTTGAGAACCAAGGTATCAATCCAGTAGGAGGCTCCTCAAAAGTCCCTCATACCTACACAAACAAACAAGAACCTCGCAACCAATGTGATAAAGGGGTTGTCAATCCCTTCACGGTAACTTGCAAAAGTGAGATCTGATAGAGATAATATGATAAGATAAATATTTTTGGTATTTTTATGATATAGATTGGAAAGTAAAGATTGCAAATAAAGATAGATTGGAAACTTATATGATAAAAGATAGACCCGGGGGCCATAGGTTTCACTAGTGGCTTCTCTCAAGATAGCATAAGTATTACAGTGGGTCAACAAATTACTGTTGAGCAATTGATAGAAAAGTGCATAGTTATGAGAATATCTAGGCATGATCATGTATATAGGCATCACGTCCGCGACAAGTAGATCGAAACGATTCTGCATCTACTACTATTACTCCACACATCGACCGACTCCTGCCTGCATCTAGAGTATTAAGTTCATAAGAAGAGAGTAACACATTAAGAGAGATGACATGATGTAGAGGGATAAACTCAAGCAGTATGATATAAACCCCATCTTTTTATCCTTGATGGCAACAATACAATATGTGCCTTGCTGCCCCTGTTGTCACTAGGAAAGGACACCACAAGATTGAACCCAAAGCTAAGCACTTCTCCCATTGCAAGAGAGATCAATCTAGTAGGCCAAACCAAACTGATAATTCGAAGAGACTTGCAAAGATAACCAATCATACATAAAAGAATTCAGAGGAGATTCAAATATTTCTCATAGATAAACTTAATCATAAACCCACAATTCATCGGATCTCAACAAACACACCGCAAAAAGAGTTACATCAAATAGATCTCCAAGAAGATCGAGGAGAACTTTGTATTGAGATTCAAAGAGAGAAAAGAAGTCATCTAGCTAATAACTATGGACCCGAATGTTGGTGGTAAACTACTCACAACTCATCGGAGAGGCTTTGGTGATCATGTAGAGGCCCTCCATGGTCGATTCCCCCTCCGGGGGAGCGCCGACAAAGGCTCCAAGATGGGATCTCATGGATACAGAAGGTTGCGGCGGTGGAAATAGTTTTTCATGGTGCTCCTAGATGTTTTCAGGGTACGTGGATATATATAGGCGAAGGAGGTAGGTTAGGGGAGCCACGAGGGGCCCACGAGGGTGGGGGGCGCCCACCCCCCTAGGGCGCGCCCTCCTGCCTCATGGCCGCCTCGGCTGCTTCTTTACGTCCACTCCAAATCTCCTGGATTGCGTTTGTTCCAAAAAGATCGCTCCCGAGGGTTTCATTCCGTTTGGACTCCGTTTGATATTCCTTTTCCTCGAAACACTGAAATAGGCAAAAAAAACAGCAATTCGGGTTGGGCCTCCTGTTAGTAGGTTAGTCCCAAAAATGATATAAAAGTGTAAAGTAAAGCCCGTAAACATCCAAAACGGGTAATATAATAGCATGGAACAATAAAAAATTATAGATACGTTGGAGACGTATCAAGCATCCCCAAGCTTAATTCTTGCTCGTCCTCGAGTAGGTAAATGATAAAAACAAAAAATTGATGTGGAATGCTACCTAGCTTATTTCTCAATGCAGTTTTCTTTATTGTGGCATGAATGTTCAGATCCGAATGATTCAAAATAAAAGTTCATATTGACATAAGAAATAGTAATACTTCAAGCATACTAGCAAAGCAATCATGTCTTTTCAAAATAACATGGGTAAAGAAAGTTCATCCCTACAAAATCATATAGTTAGGCTATGTTTCATTTTCATCACACAAAATACTCCCATCATGCACAACCCCGATTTCATCCAAGCAATTGGTTCATACTTTCTAACGCGCTTCAGCTTTTTTCAACTCTCACGCAATACATGAGCGCGAGCCATGGATATAGCACTATGGGTGGAATAGAATATGATGATGGAGGTTGTGTGGAGAAGACAAAAAAGGAGGAAGTCTCATATTGACGAGGCTAATCAACGGGCTATGGAGATGCCCATCAATTGATGTCAACATGAGGAGTAGGGACTGCCATGCAACGGATGCACTAGATCTATAAATGTATGAAAGCTCAACAAAAGAAACTAGGTGGGTGTGCATCCAACTTGCTTGCTGACGAAGACCTAGGGCATTTTGAGGAAGCCCATCATTGGAATTTACAAGCCAAGTTCTATAATGAAAAATCCCCACTAGTATGTGAAAGTGAAAACATAAGAGACTCTCTATATGAAGAACATGGTGCTACTTTGAAGCACAAGTGTGGAAAAAGATAGTAACATTGTCCCCCTATTTTTTTACTTTTTTTGGCCTTTCCTTTTTTTCTTTTTTTATTGGCCCTTTTTTATTTGGCCTTTCTTTTTTTATAAGGGACAATGCTCTAATAATGATGACCATCACACTTCTATTTATTTACAACAACTCGATACTAGAACAAGATATGACTCTATATGAATGCCTCCGGCGGTGTACCGGGATGGGCAATGAATCAAGAGTGACATGTATGAAAAATTATGAAGGTGGCTTTGCCACAAATACGATGTCAACTACACGGTCATGCAAGGCATTATGACAATGATAATGCATGTCATGATAAACGGAACGGTGGAAAGTTGCATGGCAATATATCTCGGAATGGCTATGGAAATGCCATAATACACTACTAGGGAAAACCCTAGTAGTAGCGCGGGTTTAGTGCCCACTAGTAGCGTGGGTAACCGCGCTACTAATAAGGCGCTACATCTATTACTTAGCAGTAGCGCCTACGACGTGCGCTACTGCTAAGACTTATAGCCGCAACGTTTGTTCTATAACGCGCTGCTGCTAATCTAGCTAGTAGCAGCGTGTTTCCTGTCCATCGCTTCTAGTATTCTTTTTTCATTTTTTTTATTTTGAGTGTATTTATACGCCATTATACAAATTTTGGTACAATACCAATTATGAGGTTTATATCATTATGTCCATAACAGTGTGTCAAATAAATGTGGATTAGGTTCAAGTGGAGGCTATATGTGGCACATGTCAAAAGTATACTACTAATCCAAACTTGATATAGTTTGGACTAGTAGTACTTTCGATGTGCACCACATGTTGCCTCCACTTGAATCTAATCTGCCAGCACAAGCTATGTAATCATCATCATAGTCATTGCCACCAACAGTAGTTATTTAATCATCATAGTCATAGTGTAGCACATCATCATCTTCAAACTCATTCTAGCTAGCTAATCACCACCAACACTAGCTGCGGTACCAAATATAATCACCACCAACACTAGCTAATAATAATCATCAGTCATTACCATAAACACTAGCTATGTAATCATCATAGTCATAGTGTAGCACATCATCATCTTCAAACTCATTTCTAGCTAGCTAATTAATCACTCCTGCTGCTCTCTCTCAGGTAAAATAACATAAAACATGTGTAGCACTCCTGCTTCATCAAGTTGGAGCATGCAGATGAACATGTCTCCTAATCGTGGGTTGCGCTTCTGATTGCAGCCCCCTAGTACTTCTTTGCGATCGTTCACAATTTTGCTCTAGTCTTTCACTATTAAGAATTCCTCGCTATTAGAAATCTTGTATGCACTAAAGTGCATTGTAGGATATCTTGGTCATAAGCTAACAATAATCATGCGAACTTTAGTCTCCATCCAATGAGGCACAACATTCATCGGGAGTCCCTGTTGAAGAACATCGTATAGTAACATACTTAGCAATGAAGTTTAGCTTAAAAATAATGTATGCAAAAGATGCACTGAGGACAAATAGTAAAAATCTTACCATCTTTCCTAAATAGATGTGACCATAGTTAAGTACGGACACTGTTGGTCACATGTTTTGAGTACTAAGATTTTCAAGTCCAAAAAAATAATTTGTCTTGACAGTATGAAGATCGTCAAGCCATGAAACATAATTACTTATCTCCTTGCAATTTAGTTCAGCCCCGGGACAGTAATAGGTCCTGTCTACCAAGCGCTGGACATGTTTGCTTGAATTGAAATAAGCTATCAATAGAAATTACTTGTCAACTATTTTTGAATAAACAATATCAAAGACATAAATATGGTTGAGAAACTCACATAATGGTATAACTGGAGGCGTTTGCACATCGACCCATATGTCGATATTACCTTCAATATCATCTTCCGGACGAATATCAAAGGTGATAACCATATCAGGCTCAAATGCATAAGTCCTGCATAGTGCTTGCCAAGTTTTGCATCCAAAATAGGTGTAGGTGTCTGTGTTGTATAATTTTGCATGGAAAATACAACCAGGCTCGGTCTTCAAGTAAACTCTCTTTACCACCATAGTAGTTTTCATAGGACTAAAACCTATCTTATCCAAGACAAAAACTCTTGCATGGCAGGCGATGCGCTAGTAGAATAGTAAATAAAAATATAAGTTGAAGCAAATGAAGCAGATGTCATGCTTAATTACGAAAAAAGACTTCTCATTGTGACTTACTGTATCCACTTTGAAGTTCTCGTCCAGCTTGATGCTGAAGCGCCTATCATCATCTAGGAAGATTCTGGCGCACAGGCCACGCTCGTCTTCGCAGTATTTGCAAATACCAAAAACCTTTTCATCGTCAGTCATTTCCTATGTTCATAGTTGAAACATTAATTGAAAATCGATCGAAGAGAACTACCAGGATACTCAACACACAAATCCAGGGCACTCGATATTTCCTACATATTCACAAGTCATGCAAAAATTCACGGAAAAATCCGGCATGACCTTTGCTAAAATAGGACATATCGAGTGCCTGAAATTTACCGGAATGGAAATGAATCTACACTCCGGCAAAACATAGGCCACTCAGAGGTGTAACCTGCAAACATGACCGGCCACTTGGGCAAGCACATATCCTATTTGAGCAACACAAGATATACATTTCAAAATATCTTATAGGACTCATATTGACATGGGCATTCAATAAGCAAAACCAAATCATAAAATAAATAAGTATTCAAATTATCATTCATTCAATAAGAAAAAGTAAATCATCTCTTGCGTTCGTACATCGTCGAATATTATCACTAATACATCCCGAATAGTATCATACATATAACATCACTAATACAACTAAAACCCTAGCGAACGACGGGTATCGGCGTGGGCGGTGGACACCCAGAGAGAAGGAACCATCATAGGATCATAGCTCCAGTGAGATCCCTGGAGAACCTGCCAGGTATTGGAGAACCTGTGCTCCAGCGCAAACAAGTAGCGACGGACGTGTGCATCCTCCTCGCTGACACGGTGACGTACCACCCTCGCAGGGTCCTCAAGCCTATCGATCGTCACTAGCCCACGCGACCGCCACCAAAGAAGGTTCGGGTCAACGACGGGCTGACTCCTCACCAAGCTGCGCCCCCCGGTAGGTAGCGCCTCCCAATACCAGCCCGGTGGAGCCCAGTCCCGGACATGGCCCATCTGGTCAAGCAGGCGTCCTCCACCGAGTCGACGACGAGGATGCGGGATAGGCATCGTCGATGTCGATGCGGGAAAAAATGCTTTAACTAAAAAAATAACAACAAATGTGACATCTTCAGCTAGTTCTATTAATTCAACTAGTTCTTACTAAAAATAAACTAGTACCTAATTAGTACCTAGTTCTTACTAACTAAATAGTACCTAGGAACTACTGCCCTAATTACCATCTAATTTGATGAACCTAGGGTGTGGAAAGTGGTAGCGGATATTCCAATTATCCAACTTAAAAGTGAAATAAGTGGTCAAATTTTACTTGTTTTATTATTCATCTTAGAAATTTGATTCATTTCCACCCTTACATGAACCCTAACTAATTTGAGCCGCATACGCATCCGATAACATCCGCATCCCATTCGTTTCCACCCTTACATGAACCCTAACTAATTTGATGCAACTAAAATTTGAAGAACCCTAGGCAGAGGTAGGGGAGAGGGAGGAGCAGGCGTGCTCACCTTAGGTGCCTGCGGCGAGGGAGGGGCAGGCGGCGTCGAGGTCGGGGTCGGGGCTCGGGCGCCCGGTGGAGGGCGGCGTCGAGGTCGGGGTCGGGGGCGACGTCTGGGGTGGCGTCAAGGTCGGGGGCGGGGGCGGCGTCGAATCCGGGGTCAGGGCAGCGTCGAGGGTGTGTGAAGAGCGCGCTGCGGCCGACGGGCGACGGCGGTGGCGAGAGCCGAGGAGTTGGATTTGTGGGAAGTGGTCGTGGGGAAGGACGAACCCCGTGGTTAAGTCAGAAGTAGCTGTAGCGCGTTCCAGAAAGCGCGCTACTGATAAGTTAGCTACAACGCGTTCTGCCATACGCGCTACTGCTGCTCCTTTCTCTTTTTTACCCTTTTTCATTTATTTTTCTTTACAATTTATTTTTTCCCTTTCACCTTCTTCTATTTCTTTCATTTTCATTTACTATTCTATTTGGTTTCCATTTAATTTTACATCCTTTAGCAGTAGCGCCTTTCAGCGTAAACACGCTGCTACAAAGCAAGTAGCCGTAGCGCGGTTCTATATAGATCGCTACTACTATGTGTAGCCTATCGGCTAAGCCATGGGAATTTTAGTAGTAGCGAGTTTAGAATCGGGCGTGCTACTGCTAGAACTTTATTTGTAGTGCGGTTTTCACAAGTGCGCTACTGCTACTTAGCACCAGCGTGCTTTTTTGACCTGCGCTACTGCTAAAGTTTTGTGTATAAGGTTTTCCCTAGTAGTGATAGGTAGGTATGGTGGCTGTTTTGAGGAAGATATAAGGAGGTTTATGTGTGATAGAGCGTATCGTATCACGGGGTTTGGATGCACCAGCGAAGTTTGCACCAACTCTCAAGGTGAGAAAGGGCAATGCACGGTACCGAAGAGGCTAGCAATGATGGAAAGGTAAAAGTGCGTATAATCCATGGACTCACATTAGTCATAAAGAACTCATATACTTATTGCAAAAGTTCTATTAGCCCTCGAAGCAAAGTACTACTATGCATGCTCCTAGGGGAAGGGTTGGTAGGAGTTAACCATCGCATGATCCCGACCTCCACACATAAGGAAGGCAATCAAAAGAGCACTCTATGCAAAAAAATGTTACACAACTTTTACCATACGTGCATGCTACGGGACTTGCCAACTTCAACACAAGTATTCTTTAAATTCACGATTACCCAACTAGTATGACTATAATATTACCACCTTTATATCTCAAAACAATTATCAAGCATTAAATTGATCATAGCATCCAATTCACTTCCTATGATAGTTTTTATTATACCCAACTTGGATGCCCATCATTCTAGGACCAATTTTATAACCATAGCAAATACCAAGATGTTATAAAAGACTCTCAAAATAATATAAGTGAATCATGAGAGATCAATAATTTCTACAAAATCAAACCACCGACGTGCTCTAAAAAGTATAAGTGAAGTACTAGAGCAAAATCTATCTAGCTCAAAAGATATAAGTGAAGCACATAGAGTATTCTAATAAATTCCAAATCATGTGTGTCTCTCCCAAAAGGTGTGTACAGCAAGGATGATTTTGGTAAACTAAAAAGCAAAGACTCATATCATACAAGAGGCTCCAAGCAAAACACATATCATGGTGAATAAAAAATATAGCTCCTTGTAAAGTTACCGATAGACGAAGACGAAAGAGGGGGTGCCTTCCGGTGGCATCACCAAGCTTAGGATTTTGGTTGTCCTTGGATTATCTTGGGGTTCCATGGGCATACCTAAGCTTAGGCTCTTGCCACTCCTTATTCCATAGTCCATCAAATCTTTTACCCAAAACTTGAAAACTTCACAACACAAAACTCAACAGGAAATCTCATGAGCTCCGTTAGTGCAAGAAAGAAAAACCACCACATAAGGTACTGTACTAAACTCATTATTTATTTATATTTGTGTTAAACCTACTGTATTCCAACTTATTTATGGTTAATACCCC
>NC_041393.1:277104459-277144115 GCF_002162155.2 Triticum dicoccoides | reverse complement strand
CATCAAAATAAGCAAACAACACACGAAAAACAGAACCTGTCAAAAACAGAACAGTCTGTAGCAATCTGTAACTTGAGAATACTTCTGGAACTCTAAAAATCCTACCAAAATAGGAAGTCCTGGGAAATTTTTCTATTGATATACTGCAAAAATAATCAGCTAAAAATCACGTTTATGTGATTTATTAAAATTATTCTCATGCACGCAAAAGTTTCTGTTTTTCAGCAGAATCAAATTAACTATTACCGTAGGTTGTCCTATAGGTTCTACTTGGAACAAACACTAATTAAAACATTAAACCACATCTAAAGAGTCTGGATGAATTATTTATTACTAAACAGAAGAAAAAATTAAACAACAAAATTGGGTTGCCTCCCAACAAGCGCTATCGTTGAAGGCCCCTAGCTAGGCATTGATATTTCGATGATGCTCACAAGAAAGACAAGAATTGAAGCGCAAAGAGAGCATCATGAAGCACGTGAAAAACACATCTAAGTCTAACATACTTCCTATGCATAGGCATCTTATAGGCAAACAAATTATGATAGCAAGCAAAAACTAGCATATGTAAGGAAGCGGAAAGAAACAATAGCAATCTCAACATAACGAGAGGTAATTTATTATTATGGAAATTTCTACAACCATATTTTCCTCTCTCATAATAATTACATGTGGGATCATAAGCAAATTCAAAAAAATAGCTATCACATAAAATATTTTCAACACGATCCGCATGCATGCAAAGTTGACACTCTTCCAAAATAGTGGGATTAACATTAACTAAAGTCATGACCTCTCCAAACCCACTTTTATCAAAAACTTCATAAGATTGAACATTCTCCAAATATGTGAGATCTAAAGTTGACCCACTTTCAATATTATTGCAAACATTATTATCAATCTCATATTCATCATGGGGCTTAAATAAATTTTCAAGATCATAAGAAGAGTCACCCCAATCATGATCAGTGCAAGGAGTAGTAGACATAGCAAAACTAGCATCCCCAAGCTTAGGGTTTTGCATATTATTAGCACAGTTGACATCAAGAGAATTTATAATAACATCATTGCAATCATGATTTTCATCGAAGGAACTATCAAGTATGGGTGCAATAGCAACGATCTCATGTTTAACATAAGGAACTATAGCAAATTCATCTTCATAAATATTGGCATCATGGCCACAAGAACAGCAACATCATGTTCATCAAGGGATATTTCAATCAAATCATCAGAATCATTATCTATAGATTCATGCGTATCATTATTTTCAACAGTCATTCTCTCCATAAATTCTTTGACATAGACATTATGATTATAGTTTTCATAGCAATATTTAAGTATGTCAAAATTTTCAAATTCGTAGAGAGTAATATCATACTTTTCAATCACCCTTAAAAGCAACAAATTCTTCAATTTGTTTGATATCATAGTAACTATAAACACCCTTTGCATAAGAAAATAAGATTTCATTATGATTAAACTCACATAGGTAGGGAAGGTGTTTTTAGGGTTCTCAGAGCAACAAGTAAAATCATAAATTTCACAAAGATTCCAAGCATAACACAGCAATCTGTTTATTTGATCCCATAAGAGTCTCCCTTTTGCAGACAAACGGTGACGCACAAAATGTGCATGCTCATCTAAAGATTTCCCATCAACTAGGCTAGTTGGGGTTTCAGCACGAGCACATAAGGATCGAAGATGATCCAAGTAGAACACTTTAAGTGGATCCATATCAATAGATTTTTAGCAAGAAAAGATGCAAGCACATAGAAGGCACAAGGAAACATAAGATCGAACGAAAGAAGGGCAAATAAAACAGCAAGGATGAAGTGGGGGAGAGGAAAACGAGAGGCAAATGGCAAATAATGTAATGCGAGGGAGATGAGTTTGTGATGGGTACTTGGTATGTCTTGACTTGAGCGAAGACCTCCCTAGCAACAGCGCCAGAAATCCTTCTTGCTACCTCTTGAGCATTGTGTTGGTTTTCCCTTGAAGAGGAAAGGGTGATGCAGCAAAGTAGCGTAAGTATTTCCCTCAGTTTTTGGGAACAAAGGTATCAATCCAGTAGGAGGCTCCTCAAAAGTCCCTCGTACCTACACAAACAAACAAGAACTTCGCAACCAACGCGATAAAGGGATTGTCAATCCCTTCACGGTAACTTGCGAAAGTGAGATCTGATAGAGATAATATGATAAGATAAATATTTTTGGTATTTTTATGATATAGATTGGAAAGTAAAGATTGCAAATAAAGATAGATCGGAAACTTATATGATAAAAGATAGACCCGGGGGCCATAGGTTTCACTAGTGGCTTCTCTCAAGATAGCATAAGTATTACGGTGGGTGAACAAATTACTTCGAGCAATTGATAAACAAGTGCATAATTATGAGAATATCTAGGCATGATCATGTATATAGGCATCACGTCCATGACAAGTAGATCGAAACGATTCTGCATATACTACTATTACTCCACACATCGACCGACTCCGGCCTACATCTAGAGTATTAAGTTCATAAGAACAGAGTAATGCATCAAGAGAGATGACATAATGTAGAGGGATAAACTCAAGCAATATGATATAAACCCCATCTTTTTATCCTTGATGGCAACAACACAATACGTGCCTTGCTGCCCCTGCTGTCACTGGGAAAGGACACCGCAAGATTGAACCCAAAGCTAAGCACTTCTCCCATTGCAAGAAAGATCAATCTAGTAGGCCAAACCAAACTGATAATTCGAAGAGACTTGCAAAGATAACCAATCATGCATAAAAGAATTCGGAGGATATTCAAATATTTCTCATAGATAAACTTGATCATAAACCCACAATTCATCGGATCTCGACAAACACTCCGCAAAAAGAGTTACATCCAATAGATCTCCAAGAAGATCAAGGAGAACTTTGTATTGAGATTCAAAGAGAGAGAATAAGCCATCTAGCTAATAACTATGGACCCGAAGGTCTATGGTAAACTACTCATAACTCATCGGAGAGGCCTTCGTGATGATGTATAGGCCCTCCATGGTCGATTCCCCCTCCGGCGGAGCGCCGGCGAAGGCTCCAAGATGGGATCTCGCGGATATAGAAGGTTGCGGCGATGGATAAAGTTTTTCGTGGTGCTCCTGGATGTTTTCAGGGTACGTGGATATATATAGGCGTAGGAGGTAGGTCAGGGGAGCCACGAGGGACCCACGAGGGTGGGGGCG
The DNA here is from genome assembly GCF_002162155.2 of Triticum dicoccoides. Classification (NCBI taxonomy): domain Eukaryota; kingdom Viridiplantae; phylum Streptophyta; class Magnoliopsida; order Poales; family Poaceae; genus Triticum; species Triticum dicoccoides. The sequence goes on along the minus strand of NC_041393.1, from coordinate 277,140,897 downwards.
CGCCCACCCCCCTAGGCGGTGCCCTCCTATCTCGTGGCTGCCTTGGCTGCTTCTTGACGTCCACTGCCAGTCTCCTGGATTGCATTTGTTCCAAAAAGATCGCTCCCAAAGGTTTCATTCCGTTTGGACTCCGTTTGATATTCCTTTTATTCGAAACACTGAAATAGGCAAAAAAAACAGCAATTCGGGCTGGGCCTCCGGTTAGTAGGTTAGTCCCAAAAATGATATAAAAGTGTAAAGTAAAGCCCATAAACATACGAAACGGGTAATATAATAGCATGGAACAATAAAAAATTATAGATACGTTGGAGACGTATCACACTCCTATAAGCCAGCCTGAGAGCCGCCTGGTTAATCATCATTATGGTTAGTTTTCTTCCAGTCGCCTTGAGGATTGTGGATCATCCTGCATCGGCTCTTCTTCTTCGTCGATCATCTGAAGATCAGTCGTTTTCCAATCGATGCCGGTTAAAGCTTCGAAAGTGGCCTCATCATTGAGTATAACAGAATGATCAACGTGAGGGGCAAAGACATGCTTACACCGAGGAGGAATGAGATTTACAACATCATGCGCTGGCAGTTTAATCTCCTGATTGTTGTCATTGTAAGCCGCCATATATTTTTCAAATTTAAATCTTGGACGAGCTTACAGGCCACGGGCCGCATCTCTCGGACGCATTGATTGAAATCCTTCTCTTCAAAGGGTGACTGGTCATCTTTGAATTCGGGACACCCGGTGGCTATCTCCTCCGGGTCAAGCTCTGATTGCCAGGCTTTAGCCCCGCCAAGAGTGACGATGGCTCCGGCTCGGGTAGTTGATTGTCTTTGCTCGTCAATCTAGCTCGGGAAAGTTGACAGGTGATCCAGCACAGCCTTCATTTGACTTGGCGGCTTTCTGTTACCCCCTAAGGCCACAAGACTATGGGGAGTGCCACTGTATAACTGTTGTGTTAACGAATAAATGGCCTTCAGCTTCAATAGCACGTCTTGGCCCATTTTGGCACTTCTGGAGCCTGTTAAAACCAAGAGTTACTGACAGGTTAGAACTGCATACACATATGCTAAGTCAGGCGGGCTACAGAATTGAATTGCAATATTATACTTACCGAAGATGGTAGCTGTTATTTTAATAATATCTTGTTTTATGGCGGATAACTCTTCAGTCACTGGCTTAAGTGCAGCTTCAGCGTCTTCGGCCCTTTTTGCCAGCGTAGCCTTGTCAGTCTCCCAGGCGGCTCTCTCCGTGATAAACCCGGCTCTAAGCTTTTCAATCTCTTCTAATGAGGCCTTTAGATCTGCTTTGTCTGTGGAGGTTTCAGTCTGCTGCAGCTTCAAACTTTTTCTTAAATTGCCAACTTGTGATTCCTTCATATTCAATTCTGCATGTAAACAAGGCAACGACTATCATATAAAGAACATAACTTATAATGTATGGTTAAGTCCCAAGCACATTGCAAGCAATACACTTGGCACTTGGGGGATAATGTAGGTCATTTTAAAATTTTAGGTGACCCGGCTCAGCTTAGCAGTTTAAGCCGGCCCTTGGGGGCTACATATTTGGATTTGTAAAGTGGCTATAAGTCTCGATTTAACTTGTTAGTTTAAGCCGGCCCTTGGGGGCTACGTATTTGGATTTCTAAAGTGGCTATAAGTCCCAGTTTAACTTGTCAGTTGAAGCCGGCCCTTGGGGGCTACATATTTGGATTTCTAAAGTGGTTACAAGTCCCGGCTCATTCTATTAAAGGTAAGTCGGCCTTGAGAGGCTACAGTTTTGACATTTTTATGAAGTCTCGAGTATATTCAATACCTTTTCCTATACTTAAGACTTGGCGGCTAGTTAAGTACACATTGAAAGGGATTAGCAACAAACCTCATAGCGTTCCTTCATAAGGTTTACTAAGCCGGCCTCCATTTCACGGCTAGTATGAAGGCGGTTCAGATAACCAACGTGGATGTCACTTGCACTAAGGGCAGCATAATTTTTCAGATCCAGTTTCGCTTTGCCTTTGTCCAAGGAATGAGATTCTTCCTTAACACCATGCTTGTCCAATACAGTGGAAGCTCCTAGTGCAGTGTAAGCCATCCTAGTGATGGTCACGTCATCAGAGTCCTTCTCAAGAGGGATCTCTTCAGCTGGCTTCTGAGGAGTTGGCGACTTAGGGCTCGGCGGGTCATGGCTGGCCGCCGAGTTAAGTTGTGTATCCATTTGCTCAGGTATGGTGGCATTAACGGACAGTGGCGGTACATCAATGGGCTCTTCTGGATCTTGAGTATGGGCCTCAGAGATATCTGCAGACAGTTTCTCTAGCTTAGTTGACTTAGGATCTTTCGGAGACTCGCCAAGCTTCTGCTTCTTGCCGGCCTTTGCCACACCTCTGCAATAAAATACAAAGTGTATGAGTATATATCAAAGTGTTGATAAATAATTGAAATACTTAACCTTGGGCAATCTTGAAGGTTGACATTTGAGTCCTAGAAGAGTCGCCGGATGATGGAGGTGTCTTCTGATAATTTGAGTTGGAAGGATTAAGAGGTTGACGTATTTGGTCGACTAATGGATAAAGAGAGTCTAGGTTATGTGGCACCTCATGATGACGTTTCCGAGGAGCCGGTGTATTAGGTAAGCCGGAGATAAGATCTTGAGAGCCGCTGCTTCGAGTCGGGTGTCTTGGTTCATGGTGTTGTTTCTTCAAAAGAAAGTTGGGATCCAAGTGAGCAAGAGTACGATAAAAATTCACCTTCCGGACGACCCGCCGAGTTCTCTTTCTTGGCAAAGGTTCTGAGTTGGACGAGACAGGGATTACCTCTGCAATGTCGACTTGGCTAGTCTTTGTGTCATCCTGAGAAAAGTCGGCATCAATAAGTTGCATAAAAAGGCGACCAAGGGAGTCAAGTTATACCTCTGAGTCATCTAGCTTGAGAAGATCTTCCGCGGCTGATTTTTTACGGCGATCCAGGCCACGGGCGTTGGTCTTAAGCTTTTTGACTGGGGGCAGCTTGAAATTTCTTTCGCCAAAATGGAGAGCCGTCCTATATTCGAATGAACAAAAAAAAGTTGAAGCAAGCTGAAAGTTATAAATATTGATGGTAATATGACAAAAGTTTATGGAAGAAGCTTACAAGTGGAGGTGGCGAGGACATGTACCTAGGGTAGGGTCTTAGGCCTGACCTAGACACCCTACCCAAGGACAGTGCCCTATAATCAAAGACATTCAAAGACCAACAGAGAGTACCGACTAGAATCACCTTGAAGTGCAATCCACTTAACAGAAGATTCCACTCGGATATCCCAATTCCACTCAACCACAGCAGGGTCACTCGACCATATGAAGAACCACTCGAAGTATAGAAGATCTAAAGTCACCCCAGGATGGCAACGGTCAGGCGTTCACTCTGTAGTCTTAAAGATCATTAATGGCTGCCGTTACCAGTAACGCCCCTATCTTAACTCGCATTGAACCCTGTGTAACTAAGGGCTGTGAGGGTCCTGGCGCACTCTATATAAGCCACCCCGTTCTCAAGCACAAGGGTTCACACTCCTTGTAACATCCACGCATAATCCAGTTGACAAAGCCTCAGGGCACCGAGAGGTAGGGCTATTACCTCCTCCAAGATGGGCATGAACTCGTAAACTTGCGTGTACAACCTCACCGTAGCTAGGACCTTGCCTCCTCCTACATACCCCCTATTCTTACTGTCAAACTTAGTCCCACGATAGTTGGCGCCCACCATGGGGTAGGCATCTGAGCGACTTCCGGTGAGGTTGCAAATTTCGTTCTCCATCAACATGGTTTCTGGGGGGGGTTTGGCTTTGGGCCGCGAGATCCGTTTATGCGCGCTTGTCTTCATCGCTGACGACTCCGCCTGGCTCCAAGAATCTCCCCTTGACGTCAAGGCCCTCCCCGTCCATGGGGCGGTGCACTTTCGTGCGAGTGCCTGCGGCATCCTCCTTCGTCAGCCATCGACCCACTATCGGTCGGCTCCCGTTGCGTCCACCCGCCATCACATGCGGTCCGGCCATTTGCGACTCTAACGTTGGGTAAAGCACGCGATGGCTCGCCAATCGACCACCCTTCAAGTCGTGGCAAAACGAGCCTGACGAATCCCTTTATGATCTATTTGATCTGCTGACTGGTTATTCGGATTCGCTTTCCGAGTGTGAAAGTAATGATCCGGCGCAGAGGTCCTCATGGTCAACTCCCAGTGCAGCCCGCCTGGATTTTTCCGTAGCAGCAGTGGCGGTGGCGCTGGCAGTGGCAGAGGCACTAGCGTCGGCCCATCATAAGATCATGATGAGTACATCCCCGAGGCCCTCACTACGGATCAAAGGGAAGAGTTGCACCATCGCAATGTCCAGGCGCTCCAGATCCCCATCATTGGGGAGACCTCCGAGGCTCGGGCTTTGCAGGCTGCACACTTGGCCATCTTGGCTAAGTGTACGCGTTTGAAGAATCTGCAGAAGGCACTCGATGAGCATGCTCGTCAGCGGATCCTCGAATCCAGTCAACGTGCGCGATGGTTGTTTCCGACTAAAACTCAGGTATACCGTACTTCGATCCAAAATGTTGCAGCAGCAGCACGCATAGCAGAGTCAATTCAGCCGTCACGTTCAGAAGCTGGTAGAGGTTTGGAGCAGTTCCGAGAATTGCTTAAAGATGCTGGGGAATAGAATTCTACTGTCTCCCAATCGCGTAACAAAATTCATAGTAGGTTAGTGGTTGCAGACATAGTTCAGTCGGAACATAGTCCAAGGTCGCCCAGGCGTCATGAAGATCATGGTCCCTGCCAGGATCAGTACCTAGGGCGAGGCCACGGGCAGTATGATCATCAGTTTTCCTGTGATGACCACCATCGAGTGCTTACGCCCCCTCCGAGGGGCGAGTCATACGCGCCCCGGTGGTATGATGATAGGGACCCGTAGGGTGACGAGCGGAGAGCCAGGGTTCGATGCAAGGTCACTCCTTGTGCAAGGTTTGGTCGATAGAGGCCGAGAAAATGAGAATGGCAAGGTAGAGATCATCCAACTGGAAACAGAGCATTTATTTCTGGGCCCGAGTGTTTCAGTATGGCCATCCGATCGGCTGAGATCCCTCCCGACTTCAGGTTGGCAGCGGGCATGAGTAAGTTCACCGGAGAATCAAAGCCGGACACCTGGCTGGAAGACTATCGAGTGGCTGTGCAGATTGGTGGAGGCAATGATGATGTAACCATGAAGCACCTCCCCCTAATGCTTGAGGGTTTGGCTAGAGCCTAGTTGACTCAGTTAGCCCCTGGGAGTATTTTCTACTAGGATGATTCGAAGGCACTTGCAAGCGACCTGCTGGGCTGACTGAATTGCAACACTGCATTCAGAAGCGAAATGAAACCTTGAGAGACTTCATCTAGAGATGGACTACCCTTCATACGGTGGAAAATGTTTCAGATCACCAGGCGGTTTGCGCCTTCAAAGAGGGCGTCCGGTACAGAGAGCTTACACTGAAATTCGGTCGTTTCGGAGACATGACTCAGACCCGAATGATGGAAATAGCCACTCGGTATGCTAACGATGAAGAGGAAGACCGACTCCGCAATGTCAAGGGAAAATGGTCATCCAGGACTCCGGGGCTGGAAATTCCAGTCGGAAACAAAAACATAAAGGTGAACCTATAGGTCCTGCTGAGGCTACAGTCCTGAATGCAGGAGGAGGGAAGTTCAAAGGAAAACCAATACCACAGGGGAAACAAAAGAAGGTGAAGGATCAGTTAGGCCATGACGTCCTGGATCTATCGTGTTACATTCACACTAAGAAAGACGAAGAGGGTAACTTGATTCAACCCAAGCATAACAATCGGCAGTGCTAACTTCTGATTCAGAGTTTCCAAGAAAATCAGTACAGTGAGAAAGAATCTGATAAAGAGGATGAAAAAGAGGAAGATGATAGTTACCCTGAGGTCAATGCTACTTTGATGATTTTTGCTGATGTAGAAAGCAAAAGTCGACTAAAAGTCATTAACAGGGAAGTGAGTATGCTTGCTCCGGCAACTACGACGTACTTGAAGTGGTCGAAGACTCCCATTACATTTGACCAATCAGATCACCCAGAACACGTTGCTACTCCTGGGTGGCAAGTGCTGGTGGTTGACCCAGTCATTGGGGGCACCCGGCTGACTAAAGTCCTTATGGATGGTGGAAGTGGGCTAAACATTATGCATGCTGAGACCCTCGAAGGGATGGGCATTCCGATGTCCAAACTCAGTGAGAGTAACATGCAGTTCCACGGTGTCATTCCTGGAAAAAAAGGCAAAGTCACTCGGGCAGATTGTTCTTGATGTGGTTTTTGATGATTCCAAGAATTACGGCAAGGAAAAGTTGACATTTGAGGTGGTGAATTTCCACAATGCTTATCATGCCAATCTGGGCAGACCCGCATATGCTCGTTTCATGGCTCGACCATGTTACGTATATCTCAAGTTGAAGATGTCTGGCCCCAAAGGTGTGATCATAGTCATAGGAAATAGACAGAGAGCAGAAGAGTGCCTTTAGAAGGGCTGCAAGATTGCCGATGAGTAGATGGCAGCTGTGGAGATGCAGGAATACCAGAAAACCGCAGATTTGAGTGATTTGCTGCGGTCCAAGAAGCCTGCCTCAGAGTCTGCATTTCAGTCGGCTGGAGAAACTAAACCTGTTCATATCCACCCAGAAGACCCCAATGCAGCTCCGACTCATATATCAAAGACACTCGACAGCAAATAGGAAGCCATGCTCATCCAGTTCCTCCGTGAGAACTGGGACATCTTTGCATGGAAGCCCTCTGACATGTCGGGTGTTCCCAGGGGACTGGCTGAGCACTGTTTGCGTGTCGTCCTGAAAGCAAAACTAGTGAAAGAGCATCTTCGATGGTCCGCCTCAGAAAAAAGAAAGGTGATTGGCGAGGAGGTGGCTCGGCTCTTGGCAGCTGAGTTCATCCGCAAGATTTACCACTCTGAGTGGCTCGCCAACATTGTCATGGTCCCTAAGAAAGATGATTCTCTTCGTATGTGTATCGACTTCAAGCATATCAATCGGGCCTGCCTAAAAGGTCACTTTCCTCTCCCTCGCGTCAATCAAATCGTCGACTCGATGGCAGGGTGTGAGCGTTTATCCTTCTTGGATGCATATTCCGGGTACCATCAGATCCATCTGCATGGACCTGATGAAATAAAAACAGCCTTCATCACCCCATTCGGGTGTTTTTGCTATGTTACCATGCCTTTTGGTCTGAAGAATGCTGGAGCCACGCTCATGTGCATGATACAGAAGTTCCTGCTCACTCGAATCAGTCAGAACATGGAAGCATACATGGATGATATCATGGTCAAGTCACGCAAGAGTTCCGACATGCTGACTGACGTAGCTGAAACATGTGCCAACCTAAGAAGATATGACATCAAGCTTAATCCATCCAAGTGCACATTCGGAGTCCCAGGTGGGAAGTTGCTCAGTTTTCTTGTTTTCGAACGAGGAATCGACGCAAACCCAGAAAAGATTGGAGCAATTGTCCGAATGAAACGCCATGTGTGTGTGCATGATGTTCAGAAGCTTACGGGTTTTTTGGCTACATTAAGTCGATTCATTTCTCGCCTCAGTGAAAAGGCATTGCCTCTTTACCGACTGATGAAGAAGTCTGATACATTCGAGTGGACTCCTGAAGCTGAAGCTACGTTTGTAGAGCTCAAAGCGTTGCTTTCCACCCAGGCGGTGCTTGCTGCTCCAGTCAGCAAAGAGCCTCTATTGTTATATATTGCAGCCACTGGACAGGTTGTCAGCACAATGCTCACGGTCGAGCGGGAGGAAGAAGGCAAAGCATATAAAGTTCAACGCTCGGTGTATTATGTTTCTAAAGTTTTGACTCCGTCCAAGTAAAGGTATCTGCACTACCAGAAGCTTGTCTATGGAATCAATCTGAACACGAAGAAAGTTGCACATTACTCCGCAGATCACTCGGTTTCAGTGATTAGTGATGCTCCATTGTCAGAGATTTTGAATAATCGAGATGCAACTGGCCGAGTGGCTAAGTGGGCGATTGAACTCCTTCCTCTTGATATCAGGTTCGAAGCAAAGAAGGCAATTAAGTCTCGGGCAATTGCAGATTTCTTGGCCGAGTGGATTGAGCAATAGTACCCGACTCCAGTTCACTGAGAGCATTGGACCATGTTCTTTGATGGATCTAAGATGTTGAATGGTTCCGGGGCCGGCGTAGTCCTGGTGTCCCCAAGAGGCGATAAACTCAGTTACGTTCTCCAGATTCACTTGGATTCCTCCAATAATGAAGCTGAATATGAAGCACTTTTATATGGGTTGCGTATGGCCATCTCACTCAGCGTCCACCGCCTGATGGTTTATGGCGACTCAGATTTGGTGGTAAATCAAGTGATGAAGGAGTGGGATATCAGGAGCCCTGCCATGCCAGGATACTGCAATGCAATGAGAAGGTTAGAAAAGAAGTTTGAAGGAGCTCCACCGCATACCCCAACTCAAGAATCAGGTTGCTGATGACCTAGCGAAAATAGGTTCCACTCGAAAGCCTATCCCCAGTAATGTGTTGGAGCATCTCCACACCTCGTCAGTTCAAGAAGATCCCTTTATGGAGGAGCCCCCATAGCCGATAAGTTCAACCAATCCGACTGAAGTTGAAGTCCCAGCAATGGTCGACCTAATCATGGAGGTTTTGCTAATCATCCCCAACTGGACAGTGCCATATATTGCATATCTGCTCAGGTGAGAGCTCCCAGAAGATAAGGATGAGGCTCTTCAGATCATGCGCAGATCCAGAGCCTTCATAGTGATAGGTGATCAGCTTTTTAGAGAAAGTGTAACCGGTGTTGATCAGCAGTGTATTTCTCTAGAAGAAGGTCGACTGATCTTAAATGAGATCCACTCGGGGACCTGTGGTCACCATGCGTCCTCCCGGACCATCGTGGCCAAAGCATACCGAGCAGGATTCTACTGGCCGCGAGCAAATGAAATGGCTAAAGAGATAGTTGAGAAGTGCGAAGGATGCCAGTTTTACTCGAACATGTCCCACAAACCCGCATCGGCCTAAAAGACTATTCCACTCGTCTGGCCATTTGTTGTTTGGGGACTCAACATGGTTGTGCCCCTGAGGACTGGCAGAAGTGGCTTCACCCATTTGCTCGTGGCAATCAACAAGTTCACCAAGTGGATTAAAGCCAAACCCATCAAGAACCTTGACTCGAGCACAACCATCACTTTAATTAGAGAGTTAATATTCAGATATGGAGTTCCACACAGCATCATCACAGATAATGGTTCAAACTTTGATTACTATGAATTCAGAGCTTTTTGTACTTCCCAAGGCACTCGGGTCAAGTACGCATTCATTGCGCACCCGCAGTCGAATGGGCAAGTCGAAAGAGCAAATGGTTTGATCCTACAAGGTCTAAAACCCCGGTTGATGCACGACCTCAAGCATGCGGCGGGCACTTGGGTGACTGAGTTGCCTCTCGTTTTGTGGGGTTTGAGGACAACTCCCAACCGGTCGACTGGTGGAACTCCTTTCTTCATGGTATATGGAGCTGAAGCAGTGCTTTTGAGTGACTTGCTCCACAATGTGTCCCGAGTGGAACTCTTATCAGAAGCTGAAGCCGAAAACGCACGTCAAGATGTTGTTGATCTTCTAGAAGAGGATAGAGAGATGGCTCTGATCCGGTCAACCATCTATCACCAAGATCTTCGTTGATTCCACGTGCGAAATATTAGGGGTTGTGCGTTTCAGGAAGGAGACCTTGTGCTCCGAGTGGATCGGCAACAGACTCACAAGCTCGCCCCTGCCTAGGAAGGCCCCTTCATCGTCACGAAGGTGCTTCACAATGGAGCATATCACCTTTACAATGTGTCCAAGAGGAAGGACAAGCCGCGCTCCTGGAACGTAGATCTGCTCCGCCACTTTTATACCTGAAAACACTCGGATTGTCGAGATGTAATAAGAAGTACTTTTTAGATTGTTTATCAAAGACATGATTTCCACAGTCGCAAATTGATTATTTTCACATATACTTGTGTTCAAATCCCCCAGTGGGTAGCTTAGCCGCGAACCTGATTCGCCTAAGTTCAAAACGTACTCCGAGTGAAGAGAAATCCTCTCACTTGGGGGCTTAGCCGCGAACCCAATTCGCCTAAGTTCAAAACATACTCCGAGTGACGATCAATCCTCTCACTCGAAGGCTTAGCCGTGAACCCGGTTCACCTAAGTTCAAAACACACTCCAAGTGAAGAGCAATCATCTCACTCAGGGGCTTAGCTGCGACCCCGTACTTGCCTAAGTTAAAAACATTCCGAGTGAAGAGCAATCCTCTCACTCGGGGGCTTAGCCGCGAACCCGATTCGCCTAAGTTCAAAACACACTCCGAGTGAAGAGCAATCCTCTCACTCGGAGGCTTAGCCGTGAACCCGATTCGCCTAAGGTCAAAACACACTCCGAGTGAAGAGAAATCCACTCACTCGGGGGCTTAGCTATGACCCTGTACTTGCCTAAGTTAAAAACATTCCGAGTGAAGAGCAATCCTCTCACTCGGGGGCTTAGCTACGACCCTGTACTCACCTAAGTTAAAAACATTCCGAGTGAAGAGCAATCCTCTCACTCGGGGGCTTAGCTGCGATCTCGTACTCGACTAAGTTTCAAAAACACTCTGAGTAAAGAGCAATTCTCTCACTCGAAGGCGTAGTTGTAACCCCGCACTCGCCTAAGTTTCAAAAATACTCTGAGTGAACAGCAATCCTCTCACTCGGGGGCTTAGCTGCGATCCCGCACTCTCCTAAGTTTCAAAAATACTCCGAGTGAGGAGCAATCCTCTCACTCGGTGGCTTAGCTGCGATCCCGCACTCGCCTAAGTTTCAAAAATATTCCAAGTGAAGAGCAATCCTCATATTGTTCTTTGCTTATTTACTTTATCGTTGCTACTGTTACAATTACTCTACCGTTACTTTTATCACTGTTACCATTACTATAATATTACTTTGATACTAAATACTTTGCTGCAGATACTAAGTTATCCAGGTGCGGTTGAATTGACAACTCAACTACTAATACTTGAGAATATTCTTTGGCTCCCCTTGTGTCGAATCAATAAATTTGGGTTGAATACTCCACCCTCGAAAACTGTTGCGATCCCCTATACTTGTGGGTTATCACTTCTTCCACGCCTGCACTCGATCAGGGATGTTGTTAAGTTGAGTGATCAGTGACTCGAGGTCATTCAGAAGCACAACCTCTGGCCAGAGCTCCTTGTCGACCCGAGACATTGCAACTTTCAGTCAGGCGACATAGTCCAAGACGCTGGCAAGTCGAGCTTCCAGTCGCAACATGTTCATCGCAGCTTCATCTTTGATGGGGGAATTGATGGGGTCTAGTCCAGTCTCAATCTGCCCGGTTTCCTCCTCAAAGTTCTAATAGAATTATGCATGCATGGAAAGATAGTGAATTGGCAACAACATGGCAGAAAAATTCTTGCAGTCAGTCGGGTAAAAGGGAGTACCTTCAAGCATAAGGAACATATTTTTGGCAAGACCACCCAGATAAGCTTCCAGCTCGTCCCTCTTCCGAGTCAAAGCCGCCTTCTCCTCCTTCAGCTGCACGGCCTCTTTTTCGCCTTGTCGACAGCAGTTTTCAGCCTGGCATTCTCATCTTCCAACTTTCCAACTGAAGCCAGCTTCTGGTCAGCAAGTTCAGTCTTCTCACGAGCCATCCTCTGCACCGCAGCAAGATCAAGATCCTTCTGCTCCAGGGCTTGCTTCATTTTGTCTAAAGAAATAACATTCCTTAGACGAACTTGGAGTTGATGATTTTCATTACGCACATCTGTTCAAGTGGAATCACTCGGTTCAAAGGATAGAATGGGAAAATGCCAAGGCATATAGTCAACGAGTCTTTACCTCCCATAATTGCTAGTTCATCTTGAGCCTTCGTCAAGTTCACCTTGGCCAGGTCGAGCTTGAGTTGGGTTTTCTCCTGTTCCACGACAGCATGTTGAGTCCCAAGCTCACAGGATATCTGCAAATAACAGCAAGACGAGTCAGTCGATGGTTACTTCTGAATGGAAAAGTGTAAAAGTGAATTACATAGCAAAGGAGTTCTAAGAATGCTGCTGGATCAAACATCCAACGGTAGTCTCGGGGACTACACCCAGTGGGTGCACTTAGAGTTCCCCCTCTGGTTACATTTCCCACTTAGCATGGTCAGCCCAACTCAAGTGGAAGGAGTAAAAAACAACAACAACAACAACAACATCATCATCATTGCTTCTCAGACCACCGCCGACTGCCCGCAGTCAACCACGGTCTCGGGGACTACACCTAGTGGGTGCACTTAGCATGCCCCCACTGGTTCGGTTCCCACTCGACACGGCCTCTCTAGGTCAAGTGGAAGTGCTACAAGCAAACATTTCAAAAAGACCCCCGTCGAATCAAACATTCGACGGCGGTATCGGGGACTACACCCAGTGGGTTCACTAAGCGTACCCCCACTGGACCAAGATTTCACTCGAACTGGACCTGGTCGACTCAAGTGAAAGAGCTACAAAGTGAAAAGAAAACACCCGATGGGTGAATAGATGCAAGTTGCAAACTCAAGATAGATGTATGAACATCTTGCAAATAATAAAGCAGCAGTTTGCAGGGAGCATGTCCTAACAGAACAAAGGCTAAGATAGAGAAATCAATCAGAAATCAACTTACAATCCCACTTACTCGGACATTCGCCTGAAGAGCAGAGCTGGCGGCATACGTGACCTTGCTGGTGTCATACACCACCTTCAGTCGATCCATCATTAGACCCGCCTGAATAATGGCCTCCTTGGTAGCTCCTACTTGATCCTCTGGGACGGGATATGCAGCAAACATGCGAGATGATGGAACAGGTGACGGGGCCGGTGGAGTAGAAGCCTGAACATGTGCAATAAGTTTTGAAGCCTGAGCAGTCGATGCTGAAGGTTGGTCAGTCGACAGAGGATTGGCAAAGGAGACTGAAGCCCGTACTGGATCGTTGAGTTGTGGGACCACGGGTTCAGATGATGAGTGAGGCGTTCTGGCTCCAGGAACCCTCCTGCTCAAAGTTCTGCCTCTCCTCCCAGCATTCTTCGGAGGCACATCCTCATCATTGTCATCAGGGAGTTGGATAATATTCGTTGGTGCTGCAAACACTCGATAGTGAAATTTATGTCAACCCAAAAGATCATTAACAGAGCATAGGCGCAGTTATAAAACCATACCTGCCCGAGAGGTGGCTACATCCGCGGTTTCCGCATCACCATGCTCCTCGTCAACGTCCATGGATGTCGCAGAAGTAGCAGTGCTGAAAGTTTCAGATTTCACTCAGTAAAACAAGCAAACGAGTTCACAATAACACTAAAGAACGCAAGAAGGAAATTCTTATGCTGAAGTCACGGGCACAGCCACCTTGATCCTAGGCAGGGCCTTCCGAGGCTTGGGCAGGGCAACTTTGGCCTGCTTTGCGGCCTTCTCTGATGGCTTGGGAGTTGAAGTTTGAGTGCTCTTTGGAACTTTGGCACTCGACGCAGCAGCTTTGCTACGTACCCCTGCAGGGCCTTGTAACTATTTGGAATGATGCTCTGAGCGAGGCGGTGAGTCGACTTCTTCACTGCTGCTGCTCGAGTCCTAGATCTCATCTTCACTATCTTTGGCATACTGGTTGTCGTTGCCCTCACTGTCATTGTCAATTCGTTCTTTGTAGTGCTCTCCGTTGGGCATCGAGTGCAACTTGGTGAAAACCTGCAAGACACAAGTTGTAGATATGAGTCGGATCCAAGAACAACCGCAAAACAAAGGGAAAAACACTCGGATATTTGAGTCTGACCTCTCAAGGAGCATTGTTGGCGTCGAATGGCAGAATCCTCCTGGATCCCCTGGGTTGTCCTTGTTGCCAGTAATGCTCTGGAGCCACTGAGCCACCGTCTCCTCATTAACCTCCTCCGGGTGGGTTCGAGCAGTGTCCTCTGGGCCCGAGTACATCCACATGGGTTGATCACGAGCTTGCAAGGGCTGGATCCGTCGACTGAGGAACACCTCCAATAGATCCATCCCCGTCACTCCACCTTTAACCAACTCAACAACGGCCACGACCAGCATTTGCACTTCCTCCTTCTCCTCCGGAGCTACAACTAGTGAGCGAGGGGTGCGGAGTCTGTCTATAGTGAAAGGGGGAAGGCCAGTCGACTGACCAAGAGTTGGAACATCCTTGCAACAAAACTAGGTCGACTGCCACCCTCTAACTGACTCAGAAAAAGTTACAGGAGGAAAGCAGCTCCTACCCCCCAATTGGATACCTAACCCCCCACACATCTGGATCACGTGCGTATTTTTGTCGTCTAGGTTAGCTCTCTTCACCGTCTAAGAACGACAAGTGAATATGTTCTTGAAGAGACCCCAGTGCGGCCGGCATTCTTATACGTCTCCAACGTATCTATAATTTTTTATTGTTCCATGCTATTATATTACCCGTTTTGGATGATGTTTATGGGCTTTACTTTACACATTTATATCATTTTTGGGACTAACCTACTAACCGGAGGCCCGGCCCGTATTGCTGTTTTTTTGCCTATTTTAGTGTTTCAAAGAAAAGGAATATCAAACAGAGTCCAAATGGAATGAAACCTTCGGGGGCGTGATTTTTGGAACGAACGTGATCCACAGGACTTGGAATGCAAGTCAATAAGCAGTCGAGGCGGCCACGAGGGTGGAGGGTGCACCCACCCCTACTGGGCGCGCCCCTGTAGGACCTTGAAGTATGTCTAGAGGGGGGTGATTAGACAACTTGACCAATTAAAAACTTAACCTTTTCCCAATTTTAGAGTTTAGCAGATTTTAGCTATCTTTGGACAAGTCAAGCAATCATCACACAATTCAAGCAAGCATGCAAAGAGTATATGAGCAGCAGAAATTAAAGCATGCAACTTGCAAGAATGTAAAGGGAAGGGTTTGGAGGATTCAAATGCAATTGGAGACACGGATGTTTTTGTCGTGGTTCCGATAGGTGGCGCTATCGTACATCCATGTTGATGGAGACTTCAACCCACGAAGGGTAACGGTTGCACGAGTCCACGGAGGGCTCCACCCACGAAGGGTCCACGAAGAAGCAACCTTGTCTATCCCACCATGGCCATCGCCCACGAAGGACTTGCCTCACTAGCAGTAGATCTTCACGAAGTAGGCGATCTCATTGCCCTTACAAACTCCTTGGTTCAACTCCACAGTCTTGTCGGAGGCTCCCAAGTGACACCTAGCCAATCTAGGAGACACCACTCTCCAAGAAGTAACAAATGGTGCGTTGATGATGAACTCCTTGCTCTTGTGCTTCAAATGATAGTCTCCCCAACACTCAACTCTCTCTCATGGGATTTGGATCTGGTGGAAAGAAGATTTGAGTGGAAAGCAACTTGGGGAAGGCTAGAGATCAAGATTCATATGGTAGGAATGGAATATCTTGGCCTCAACACATGAGTAGGTAGTTCTCTCTCAGAAATGGTAAGTTGGAAGTGAAGGTTTATTCTGATGGCTCTCTCCACGAATGAAGAGGAGGTGGAGGGGTATATATAGCCTCCACACAAAATCTAACCGTTACACGCAATTTACCAAACTCGGTGGGACCGATTCAACAGACTCGGTCAGACCGATTTAGTAAGCCTAGTGACCGTTAGGATTTTCGGTGGGACCAACATGCAACTCGGTAGGACCGATATGGTTAGGGTTAGGGCATAACGTAATCTTGGTGAGACCGATTACACAAACTCGGCGAGACCGATTTTGGTAATAAGCTAACCAGAGAGTTGGTCAGGTAAACTCGGTGGGACCGATTCGCTCATTTCGATGAGACCGAAATGTTACAAAAGGGAAACAGGGAGTTTACATTGCAATCTCGGTGGGACCGATCGCTCACTTCGGTTAGACCAAACCTTACGAAGGGAAACAGAGAGATTACAATCCCATCTCGGTGAGACCGAGATCCCTATCGGTAAGACCGATTTGCCTAGGGTTTGTGGCAGTGGCTATGACATTTAAACTCGGTGGCGCCGGATAGAAAGAATCGATAGGGACGAGTTTGACTTTGGGTATAGGTCATATGTGGATGTGAGAAAGTAGTTGAGGGTTTTTGAAGCATATCACTAAGCACTTGAAGCAAGAGGCTCATTAAGCAACACCTCATCCCTCCTTGATAGTATTGGCTTTTCCTATAGACTCAATGTGATCTTGGATCACTAAAATGTAAAATGAAGAGTCTTGAGCTTTTGAGCTTGAGCCAATCCTTTGTCCTTAGTATTTTGAGGGATCCACTTTCATCATCCATGCCATGCCATTCATTGAGCTTTCCTGAAATAATAGTCTTGGAATAGCATTAGCTCAATGAGCTATATGTTGTTATGAATTACCAAAACCACCTAGGGATAGTTGCACTTTCAGTCTCCCCCTTTTAGGTAATTGATGACAACATATAGATCAAAGCTTCGACAAATTATAACAACATTGAAATACATCGTCGCTTTGAGAAGTATGTGATAAGAAAGAGCTCCCTCTAAATTTGTGCATAGTTTAAGATTTGCTTTGGACTTTAAATGCACAAGGAATTAGGCTCATGGGTTACTCTTCCATGTCACATACATCTTGGTGGAGCGCTCAAAATAATAAAGATTAAATACATGCGCTCATCACCAAGCAAAGTGAATGATCATATAAGGATAGGTAGGATAATATCATCTAACAAGCATAAGTGTAGCTTATGATCAAACACATGATCATCAATGTCTCACAGATAATAGCATAGTATCTCAAGCAATCAAAAGCAAACAAAGTTTAACCACCAAAGCAAGAGAGAACAAAAAGGCAACACTCACTCTCTCGAAGCCTATGATCTATACATTTTTCTCCCCCTTTGGCAACAAGTTACCAAAAAGTTCATAGAAAATGCATAGTGCTAGATCGACTCTCAGGCTTGATCTTCAGGTGGTGGTGTAGAGATGGCTCCTTGGACGAAGGCTTCAGTTGATGTGGATGGAGCTGGAGGAGTTGGTGCTGGAGCTGGTTGCACTGGAGCTGTAGGAGTTGTAGCTGGTGCAGATGATGTGGCTCTGGTGTCTGTCACAGGCACTACAGCTGATCTCTGAGCTCTAGGAACTCTGGCAAATGCATCAGTGGTTGTCTCGCCCTTCCTCTCCTGCATGTCATCCTGTAGCTGCTCCACAACTGACTGAATCTTAGTTACTTTGACATCTAGATCATAGAATTTTTGTTCCATGATTCTTTCCAGGCTCTCCTGGTTTTGAGTTAGGGTGGCCAACCCCTTCTCAATCCTCAGTGTTGATGCTATCACATAACCAAGCTGCTCCTTCTTGTTCTTCAAAAAGTACTCAGATGCCTCCTCTTGAGTTGGCATCTTGGCAGCCTTCTCTCTCTTTGCTTTCTCCTTCTTCTCTTGAGCTTGTACTGATTATGGTTCATTCTCATTCATCACAACTTGATTGTCCTCAAATTCTGGATAGATAGCAAAATGTTCCTTGTCCAGCAAGTATGTGCCTGTGCCCATCTTTGAGTTAATCAACTCCTAAATCTGTGGGGCATACCCACAACTTCTCTTCTAGTCTGCTGCTGTCCTCTTGATGGTCTCAACAATGAGGCTCATGACCTTGAATTTCTGTGGCACGTCAAACAAGTGGAGCAAGTTTATAGCATGCCCTCTAATCATGTTGTGGTCACCTAACTTGGGCAAAAGAGTATGCCTTAGGATCTAGTTGATTGTTGGGAGTCCTGACAGAAGAAAATGAACTGACCCAAACTTATGTGTCTCAACTGCGGCATCTGGGATCTCCTTGTACATATGAGCCATGGTATTGTGATCCATCTTCTTCTTGGCATAGACATCCAAGTCATCTTCACTCTCCTTTGGGGCATTGATCAGATTTTCCCATTCCTCAATGGTTGATTGGTACCTTGTACCTTCAGACATCCAAACTATCCTGCCATCTGGATAGAAGTGTGCTGTGGAGTAGAATTGCATAATGACCTCATCATTCCACTTTGTGAGCTTCTGCCCAACAAAGTCTGCAACTCCACAAGCAATGAAACTTTCTTGCACTCCAGGATAGTGTTCCTCATTTTCCTTCATGTAGGTCCAGTCGACCCACCTCATGTCACACACTATAGGCTTCTTGTCCAACAACACTGTCTCATAGAAATCCTGTTGTTCCTTTGCGTGGAACCTGTAATCAACATCAGTCCTTCTCCTGGTAGCATATGGATTTGACAACCTCCACAGTCTGAGTCCTGCATCCTTTCTCAACTTCATGTTCTCAGCCACAGTATGAGCATCATTGTGGTCTGGAATCTTTGGCTTTAGCTTCCTCAGGACTTGTCCTTCATCATCTTCCTCATCAGCAACTTCAGGCACTGGGGCCTTGTTCTTCTCAGCAGCTGGAATACTCCTGGTATTCCTCCTTGGTGCAATCTTGGGCTTTGATGTTACAGCCCCTGACTTTATAGCATCACCCATCAGCTTTTGTGCCTTGGGTGCTAGTGCAGCAACCTCTTCTTCCTCCTCCTCAGAGTCTCTCCTCATAGAGGGGTTGCCAAGAACCTTGGCAGTAGTGGTTCTGGCTCTCTTCTTCTTCTTATCTTGACCAGCAGCTTCATCTTCTAACTCAATGGTAAACTTCATGGTTTCTCCAGTGGGAACCTTCTTGGGTTTGGTAGTGGTAATTCTTCTTGCAGGTGACTCTTTGGGATCAGGCTTTTCAGGTACTTGAGTTGATCCTCTGACCTTCAGCATAGGTGTCCTCTTGGCAGGGACCTTCCTATTGAGTCCAGGCTTTGTGTTCTTTGCTGAGGCACACTCCTTTTTGAGCACTACCTTCTTGGAAGTAGCCTCATCTTCTTCTGCCATGTAATCCTCATCCTCGGATTCTGAGGTTCTCTTCTTCCTTGTCCTGGTGGCAGCTTTAGGCAAATTGCTTGGGGTGCTCCTGCTGCCATCATCTGAAGTGCTAGAGGGACTAGTGCCCTCACTCATGTGATTGTGCTCTTCTGACTTGTTCTGACTATCACTTTGGTCTGACATGCTGAAATCACTGACTGCTGACCCTGTGAATAGTTATAGATGAGATAGAATGGATGAGCATCACAAAATGCAGAGATTTTTGCAAAAAAATGATTCAAAAACTTAGTTTTAGTTTTCCACGGAAAGCATTTCGGATCAACCGATTTTCAAACTCTTTGATACCGAAGCAGTTTTGGAACCTAAACTAGTGAACTCGGTCGAACCGAGTCACAGTTTGGTGGCACCGAGACTGCTAGGGTTTCACAAAGTTCTAAAATCGGTCACACCGATTAGCAATTCTCGGTCGGACCGAGAGTTACTAGTGCAATGGCGTTAGCCAAATCGGTGGGACCGAGTTTTTCAACCCGATGGGTCCGAGATGGTTTCGGCGGAAACCTAACCCTAAATTTTCAAATCACATCTATTCTAAGGATTGTATTGACTGGATAGGAGTGTCTCAATCGTGGCAAGAATCATAATGAACACAATGTGCTAGGAATTGGACGGGGATAGCACTGTGATCGATTCCATACCCTAGCTTGGCGATGAACTCGCTACGGCGACAATGGCGGGGGTGAATTTCGTTGACGGCGGCGGAGACCAGCGACAGGAGGCGGCTGGCGACGAGGAGACGATCCGGAGACCCTGGAGGCAGAGCGAGCTATGCGCGGGCGATGGGGTTTGGAGATTTCCAAATTTTTGCCCGTGAGTATATATAGCCCGACACTGTCGGTGTGACCGAGTGGAACAACTCGGTGGCACCGAGATGCATAACTGTATACAGTTACAACAACTCGGTGTGACCGAAAAGTTCAAATCGGTTGCACCGAGATTGAAAACCTAGATCGACTTAGTGATCTGGGTAGGACCAAAATGGAGGAATCGGTCAGACCGAGAATCACAAAGAAGTTTTGGAAGTTTAAGTCTATGACGAATCGGGGACTCCGAGTGCTCCTCACACATAGTGGTCCGAATCTGACTTGATCAAATTTTGTGATGTAGCATGAATAGAGTTTGAGACGAGAAAAGCATAGATAGCTAGAGAAGGTTCTTAGGCATTCTTGTCCATCCACTTGGCCAAGGAAAAAGAAGCCAAACAATCAAAGCAACAAGTGGATGTCCTCGAATGAGTAAAATATGCATCCAACATGCTCACACAATAAAATGGCAAATGAAATATGTGGCAAAGCATGCACAACCAATTCTAGCATCTATCAAACAATTGGCAATGACTAGGTCATCTATATATGAGTATATTGACTTAGGAGTCAAATGAGAACATTTGATCATAGGTCATACTCATCGTTTAAGCTCAAGTGGGGTTACCACTTTTACATAATGCATTGATGTGTTCACATCATTAGAGTTGCTTTGACTCAATTCTTAGAGTTAAGCTCCCCCTAGATGTCAGATCCCCCCTTAGAGGTATGAACTAACCTTGGGTTTTGTCGATGATGACCTCATGTAGGTGTTGAAGATCTGGATGCTCAATGTTGATGTAGATCATTTGGAGCAATCCTTTGGGAGTGAGTTGCACTTTCAATACCTACATGGGTTAGTCCCACAAGGAACAAACAAGAATATCCATACACATAGAGTGATGCACACACAAGATGATGTCCATGAAATTATTTGGTTACCTTGTCCCTTGCCTTACCAACATGAGGGTTTGTGACTCCTTGAACTAGTGCAAGATGTGTAAGTTGATTGCACTTGTCCTTGCCATAATGATATGAGTGAAGAATGTTGGCAGAGTCACCCTCAAGAACTCTCTAGTTCTTCTTCTTCGGGATGCACATCATCTTGATGGGAATCCTTGGAGTTGTAGCTGTACTTGATGAAGTAGAACTTGACGTAGTCTTGGGAACCCATTTGACCAAGGCCTTAGGTGCTTCTTCAAATGCATCAATCTCCTCTTGAAGCTTGTCCTTGCCTTTATTCTTGTGGTCTTGTGGTCGAAGATCATCTTGTGCTTGTGTTCCCTTGAAGGAAGTAGGATCATACTTCTCTTGTTGAGGAACAAACTTCATCTTGGGGTATTGATCTTCTTCCCACTCAACTCCATTGGCATTGAACTTTCGTTCAAAACCAACACCTTGATTCTTCCGGTGCCTTCCTTGCTTGCGTACAATTTCCTCGAATTGCTTACTCCCGGCAAGGCTCTTGTATACACCTTTCTCTATAGTTCCCTTCAATAAGCTATTTTCTTGCTCAAGTGTAACTTGGCTAAGAGAATCATTAGTGGAATCAAGAGAACTACTAGAAGCAACAATATTGGATTTGGCATTGTTATTGTTACTACTAGAGGAAGGATCTTTCTTGTACTTGTTACTAGACTTGACTAGAGGCATGTAAGTAGATAAGAGTAAACGCTTGGCAATGTAAGAAGAACTTTTCTTATGAAGATCATCATTGATTGCCTTTAAGAACTCATGCTCTTTCTCAAGATTGAGCTTTTCAAAGCGTAACTTCTCATGAGCCCTTAAAAGTTCTCGATGATCTTCGAAGATAGTTTCATGAGCTAACTTAAGAGTGTTTAGTTCTTTAGTTAGAAGCTCAATCTTCTCCTTATCATTTTCATTCGTTTTATCTTGATTAGCATGATTAATTGACGTTTCATCATAGTATTCATCACTAGAGTTGTCAACAAGTAAATCATCATCACCTAGCAAGTCATCTTCATCACTATTGAAATCAACATACTCGGGATGTGTTACCTTAGGACCTTTGGCCATGAAGCATCTTCCAATTCCTTCATTTGGTGAGTCAAATATGTCATAGGAGTTGGTTGACACAAGTGCTAGACCGGCAACACCTTCATCTTGAGTATATTCGGAGTCGGAGTGATAGCTTCTCTCGGAGTGATTGTCGGAGTCGGAGCCGGATACCCATTCACCAACATGAGCTTGATGTCTTTGTTTTGTGTAGCTCATTGATGACTTGTCCTTCCTTTCCGAATCCTTGCTTCTCCGTGAGAGTCTTCATTCATAACGATCATCTCTACTCCTCCTCTCTCTTGGTGGTGATTCTTCTCTTTTACTTCTTCTTTTCGGAGAATCTTCTCTTCTTTTGTAGGGTGTCGTACACTCATTTGAGTAGTGTCCGGGTCTCCCACAATTGTAACAATTGCGCTCTCGACTAGAAGATCTTTTGTCATTGTAGGACCTTGACTTAGAGCTTATTTCTTTGCTTCTACTCTTGTAGAATTTGTTGAAGTTCTTCACCATTAAGCTCAATTCTTCATTGAAGGTTTGTTTCTCACTTGATGATGTGGGGGCTTCACATGAGGCTTTGTAACCACCACTTGACTTGTTGTGAAGTTCCTCCTTATCCTTGAGTGACATCTCATGAGTAACAATTCTTCCAATGACTTCCGTTGGCTTGAGATCTTTGTAATTTGGCATCATTTGGATCAATGTGCACACGGTATCATACTTTCCATCCAATGCTCTTAGGATCTTCTTGATGATGAATCTGTCGGTCATCTCTTCACTCCCTAAGCCGGCAATCTCATTTGTGATAAGAGCAAGCCTAGAGTACATTTCAGCGACACCTTCACCATCCTTCATTTTGAACTTGTCAAGCTGACTTTGGAGCACATCCAACTTGGATTCCTTGATGGAGTCGGTACCTTCATGCATATCAATCAAAGTATCCCAAATTTCCTTTGCATTCTCAAGACGGCTGATTTTATTGAATTCTTTGGGGCACAAGCCATTGAAGAGGATATCACAAGCTTGAGCGTTGTATTGCAGCATCTTCAATTCTTTCGCGCTAGCTTCACGGTTCGGCTCTCTCCCATCAAAGAATTCACCTTGCAAGCCAATACACACAATAGCCCAAACGGCGGGGTTATGTCCAAGAATATGCATTTTCATCTTATGCTTCCAACTAGCAAAATTAGTACCATCAAAGTAAGGACCTCTAAGGTGATAATTTCCCTCGCTAGACGCCATACTATCCTAGGTTGTGAAACCAAGGCTATGACCACTAAAAGCTATGGAATCAAAGCAAATGGAGACCAAGGCTCTGATACCACTTGTAGGACCTTGAAGTATGTCTAGAGGGGGGTGATTAGACTTCTTGACCAATTAAAAACTTAACCTTTTCCCAATTTTAGAGTTTGGCAGATTTTAGCTATCTTTGGACAAGTCAAGCAATCATCACACAATTCAAGCAAGCATGCAAAGAGTATATGAGCAGCGGAAATTAAAGCATGCAACTTGCAAGAATGTAAAGGGAAGGGTCTGGAGGATTCAGACGCAATTGGAGACACGGATGTTTTTGTCGTGGTTCCGATAGGTGGCGCTATCGTACATCCACGTTGATGGATACTTCAACCCACGAAGGGTAACGGTTGCGTGAGTCCACGGAGGGCTCCACCCACGAAGGGTCCACGAACAAGCAACCTTGTCTATCCCACCATGGCCATCGCCCACGAAGGACTTGCCTCACTAGCGGTATATCTTCACGAAGTAGGAGATCTCCTTGCCCTTACAAACTCCTTGGTTCAACTCCATAATCTTGTCGGAGGCTCCCAAGTGACACCTAGCCAATCTAGGAGACACCACTCTACAAGAAGTAACAAATGGTGCGTTGATGATGAACTCCTTGCTCTTGTGCTTCAAATGATAGTCTCCCCAACACTCAACTCTCTCTCATGGGATTTGGATCTGGTGGAAAGAAGATTTGAGTGGAAAGCAACTTGGGGAAGGCTAGAGATCAAGATTCATATGGTAGGAATGGAATATCTTGGCCTCAACACATGAGTAGGTAGTTCTCTCTCAGAAATGGTAAGTTGGAAGTGTAGGTTTAGTCTGATGGCTCTCTCCACGAATAAAGAGGAGGTGAGGGTATATATAGCCTCCACACAAAATCTAACCGTTACACAAAATTTACCAAACTCGGTGGGACCGATTCAATAGACTCGGTCAGACCGATTTAGTAAACCTAGTGACCGTTAGGATTTTTGGTGGGACCGACATGCAACTCGGTAGGACCAATATGGTTAGGGTTAGGGCATAACGTAATCTCGGTGAGACCGATTACACAAACTCGGCGAGACCGATTTTGGTAATAAGCTAACCAGAGAGTTGGTCAGGTAAACTCGGTGGGACCGTTTCGCTCATTTCGGTGAGACCGAAATGTTACGAAAGGGAAACAGGGAGTTTAAATTGCAATCTCGGTGGGACCGATCGCTCACTTCGGTTAGACCAAAATGTTACAAAGGGAAACTGAGAGATTACAATCCCATCTTGGTGAGACCGAGATCCCTATCGGTAAGACTGATTTGCCTAGGGTTTGTGGCAGTGGCTATGACATTTGAACTCGGTGGCGCCGGATAGAAAGAATCGGTAGGGCTGAGTTTGACTTTGGGTATAGGTCATATGTGGATGTGAGAAAGTAGTTGAGGGTTTTTGAAGCATATCACTAAGCACTTGAAGCAAGAGGCTCATTAAGCAACACCTCATCCCTCCTTGATAGTATTGGCTTTTCCTATAGACTCAATGTGATCTTGGATCACTAAAATGTAAAATGAAGATTCTTGAGCTTTTGAACTTGAGCCAATCCTTTGTCCTTAGTATTTTCAGGGATCCACTTTCATCATCCATGCCTTGCCATTCATTGAGCTTTCCTGAAATAATAGTCTTGGAATAGCATTAGCTCAGTGAGCTATATGTTGTTATGAATTACCAAAACCACCTAGGGATAGTTGCACTTTTAGCCCCCTATCTCGTGGGCCCCTCGGGTGTCCAGCGACCTACTTCTTTCTCCTATATATACCCACATACCCTGAGAACATCAAACGAGCCAACGAAAAACTATTTCCACCACCGTAACCTTCTGTATCCGCGACATCCCATCTTGGAGCCTTCGTCGGCGCTCCGCCGAAGGGGGAATCGACCATGGAGGGCCTCTACATCATCTCCAAGGCATCTCCTATGAGTTGTGAGTAGTTTACCACAGACCTTCGGGTCCATAGTTATTAGCTAGATGGCTTCTTCTCTCTCTTTGAATCCCAATACAAAGTTCTCCTCGATCTTCTTTGAGATCTATTCGATGTAACTCTTTTTCCGGTGTGTTTGTCGAGATCCGATGAATTATGGGTTTATGATCAAGTTTATCTATGAGAAATATTTGTAACTCTTTTTGTGGTGTGTTTGTCGAGATCCGATGATTGGTTATCTTTGCAAGTCTCTTCAAATTATCAGTTTGGTTTGGCCTACTAGATTGATCTTTCTTGCAATGGGAGAAGTGCTTAGCTTTGGGTTAAATCTTGCGCTGTCCTTTCCTAGTGACAATAGGGGCAGCAAGGCACGTATTGTATTGTTCCCGTCGAGGATAAAAAGATGGGGTTTATATCATATTGCATGAGTTTATCCCTCTACATCATGTCATCTTTCTTAATGTGTTACTCTGTTCTTTATGAACTTAATACTCTAGATGCATGCTGGATAGCGGTCGATTTGTGGAGTAATAGTAGTAGATGCAGGCAGGAGTCGGTCTACTTGTCACGGACGTGATGCCTATACACATGATCATGCCAAGATAATCTCATAATTATTCGCTTTTCTATCAATTGCTCGACAGTAATTTGTTCACCCACTGTAATACTTATGCTATCTTGAGAGAAGCCACAAGTGAAACCTATGGCCCCCGGGTCTATCTTTATCATATAAGCTTTCAATCTACTTTTATTTGCATCTTTACTTTTCCAATCTATATCATAAAATACCAAAAATATATTTATCTTATCATACTATCTCTATCAGATCTCAGTTTCGCAAGTGGCCGTGAAGGGATTGACAACCCCTTTGTTGCATTGGTTGCGAGTTCTTTGTTTTTTTGTGTAGGTGCGTGGTAATTTTGAGGATCCTCCTAATGGATTGATACCTTGGTTCTCAAAAACTGAGGGAAATACTTACGCTACTATTGCTGCATCACCCTTTCATCTTCAAGGAAAACCAACGCAAGCTCAAGACATAGCATATCCCAGGAAGTTTTCACACATGGAAACGAATGCGGTAAGGTATAAGATTGTGTTGGGAGGAAAGTGGTGAATCTGGGCTCCGAAGAAGTTCAAGAATCCTTGAAAAAATGGGTGTGGGGGCAAAGAAAAACCTCGCTGGACATGGGTGGTGAGGAGAACGCACTCACCATCGCGCGGCTGAGGCTTGGATTCATCCCTCAGCAGCCTCCAGGACCCGTGGGCAATCAAGCCGTCGTGGGCCAGATTTTCCAGGTCCTCCTTCATGATCGTGGAGCGGCTCCAGTCTCCCTGGATCCAACCAGGCAGCAGAACGGACCGCAACAACGAAGCCCTTGCCGTCTTCTTGCCCTTCGCCGCCGCTGACACTTTCTTCGTGCGCTCCAGGGCTGTGGTCTTCTCCTTCACCATTGCGGTGGAGCTTGGGAGGGCCGAGCGGAGGCGTGGAGGGCAGGGAGAAGAGAGGCAGACAAGAAGAGAGAAAGGGGATCGAATGGAAGGCACAGTACCTTTTATGAGGCTGGTTCCGAGTGGCTGACTAGTGGGACCAAGCAATCCAATCACATCCCATCATAGACGCTGGCTCGATATGTGGTGAAAAAGGCAACACAAAAATCGAGGAGTCCCTATCTGATTCGTTCCATTTACTATGTCGTGCCCCGTTCGGCATGCTTCTCCAAAATTTCAAATCCTGCGAGATTCGGAAACCGCAGGGCAGTTCAATCGCGTCTAAGATTTCGCATTATGGTTCACTCGAAGACCTATCACATTAATTCACTCGGTGGTTTTAAGCTACTAGAATCGATCAAGGCGACTGAAGCAGGGTTAAAATACCAGTGTGCTTTCCAGACTTCTATGAAATGCCTCTGAAGCATTGAATCGAATTGGAACCAACTTCAACCCTTCTTCACTCGGACCTCAGTCCATTCGGGGGCTAATGACGAGGACATGTACCTAGGGTAGGGTCTTAGGCCTGACCTAGACACCCTACCAAGGACACTGCCCTATAATCAAAGAAATTCAAAGAGTAACAGAGAGTACCGACTAGAATCAACTTGAAGTGCAATCCACTCAACAGAAAATTCCACTCGGATATCCCAATTCCACTCGACCACAGCAGGGTCACTCGCCCATATGAAGAACCACTCGGAGTACAGAAGATCTAAAGTCACCCCAGGATGGCAACGGTCAGGCGTTCACTCTGTATAAGCCACCCCCCCCCTTAGGCACAAGGGTTCGCGCCCTTGTAACATCTACGCATAATCCAGTCGACAAAGCCTCGGGGCACCGAGACGTAGGGCTATTACCTCCTCCGAGAGGGGCCTGAACTCGTAAACTTGCGTGTACAACCTCACCGTAGCTAGGACCTTGTCGCCTCCTACGTACCCCCTATTCTTACTATCAGACTTACTCCCACGACAGGAGGTGCATTGAGCACACAGAAAGGGTTCACTCCAACATTGCGGCAATTGTCCAGAGTCTCCCCAAGTAATTATTTAACCATAGCGGTGGCTTCTCATCAGTTAAGGGCGTCTGGTTGTGGTGTTGAGGTTCTTTGGTGTCGCCTGCGTATTCACACATTAAGCCGTTGCACCGGCTTAATGGCAAGATTCTCCATGAAACCCAACAATGGACCAAGTCTACTCCAGACTGGCCATTGGCTACCAGAGCTCTTATTTTTTGAAAGATGGTGGAATACTTGGCTCGTTCTGCAGCTGAGATACGATCTAGAAGTGTGTGAGTGGGGCTAAGCCGGAAGGGGCGATAACCTGGCAGGGGATTTTCACCGTCTGTAGAGGTGTCTTGGCAGTAGAACCACGTACAGTTCCAATCTTTGGGGTGAATGGGCAGTATAGTTGCAGGAAAGATAATATCTCATCGCTCTGAATGGAGATCCTGCCAAGCTCGAGACCAGGCCCATCGGACATCTCAGTCTGGCGGTTCAGATAGAAATACCCTCTAAATAGATGAACTTTAGGCTCTTGTTGAAGGTACACTTCACAGAATACTTGAAAATTGCAGATGTTGGAAACAGAGTTGGGACCGATATCTTGAGGGTGAAGATTGTAGAAGTGGAGAACACCCCAGAAGAATCTTGACCCGGGTGGCGAGAAGTCGGGGAGGAGGTGATCCGCAAAGATGATGACTTCACCTTCTTTGGGTTGAGGTTTGGTTTCAGCACCTGGAACTCGCCAGTGGATGGTGTCTTTCGATGGCAAGACTCCCATATCCACATACTCTTGGAGTGAAAGTTCAGAAACTTGAGAAGCAACCCAATCGCAAGAAGTGGGAGTCTTGGTCATGATTGGCGGTTTAAAAAACTACGACCTGGAAGCAAAAATATGGCGGGTTAAAATCACAGTGGTGAGCCGCCTAAATGATTATGGTGATAATTAAGTAGCAATGAGCTGGTTATGGAATGGTTTGCACATGACAAGTTACAAATTTATGGTTAAGTCGGCACAAGATTGGCGGGTTACCAGGTTATTATTTGAGCCGCCCAAACTGCATTAGCGAGGCGGACATTTATGAAGCTAGGCTTGATGAAAGAAATTGACAGAATCTCACTAAGTGTTGGGCAAAGAAGTTCCACAAATCGTGCCTATAATTTTGGATCTACGGCAGTTCGAGAACAGAAAGTAATTGCTAAACATAAAGCATGGCCACGGAAGAACTAGTGTGCTGGAGATTGAATCTCCGAAGGAAAGAATGAATCTATGATTAAAAATAGATGCCAAAGCTATCACCGTATGACTTCAGTATCGCTTTTGGATTGGATTAAGCAACATGGTGGATGAACTACAAATAAACAGGGCAAACACCGACGAACTAGGGTAACCTAATGTGGATTGGGAGTAAGGAAAGATGAGGTACCTGGTGATGTTGATGAATAGCGGAGGGGCGTCGCGATCTCTGGTCAAAGTCGGGTCGATGAAGCGTCCTGGATGGAGCTGCTGAAGAAGAATGACTGGGGCGGCGGAGCTTCGGGAGCAGCAGTCAATGCAAGGAAGAAGAAGGGAGAGGGGCAGGAGTAAAAGTGAAAAACAGGGGGCCCCATCCCTATTTATAAGGAAAAGTAAAATGGTGTGGCGGAAATCAAGGAGGCGGCATGATTATCTCAATAGTGCATGTGCCTCGATTTTTGGACGGCCGGTTAATGCAAAGATCCGTTGTGATGTCATGAGTTTTTTATGAATTTATTTTGCGTGACATCATGGCAGGTTACAGTGTGTTATTCAAGGTTAAGTCTTTTAAAGATGACTCGCTGAATGAGGCAGTGAAGATTGACATGAACAAGTTCTAATCAATCTGGGACCTAATGTTGGGGATATAACCCCAAGGTGTGACCCACCCAGGATGGACCGGGTTACACCATTGGCGAGTTAATATGAAGAAGGCCGAAGAAGACGAAGCAAGAAGACCGTGGTTAAGAAGCGGGCCTGGTGATGGACCAAGACGCAGAAGTGTCAGTCGCCCGATGCTGACTTGCCTGGTGAGGCAAGGCGACTTAGAAACCGAGTTGGTCGTGTTGTGTGATCCGGCTCAGACTCTTGTAAGCCACCGGGCCTCGAACTGTGTATATAAAGGTGAGGCCCAATGGCGGGTTAACTTAAGAAACAACTAATCTATAGCTAGGTCAAGCGTGATCCCTTCCTTGTAATCAAAACTCATGCACTACAACTAGAAGCAGGATGTAGGCTTTTACCTCGTTGTGAGGGGCCGAACCTGGGTAAACCTTTGTGTCCTTTGTCTAGTTCAACCCCTTCGAGCTAACCTATGTTGCCATGGCTCCACACCTAAGTCCTTTGACAAGGGCATCTGCCGCGACAAAACCACGACAGTTATGATACGCAGACATTCTGAGTATGTGTTCACTGACAGAACCGTTCTCCTCCATCTTACAACTAAAGAACTTGTTGGGGACTTCATATCTCTCAACCTGGGCATTAGCTTGAAATATCAACTTCAGCTCTTGGAACATCGCATATGCTCCGTGGCGTTCAAAATGTCTTCAAAGTCCCGGTTCTAAGCCGTAAAGCATGGCACACTAAACTATTGAGTAGTCATCAGATCGAGCCTGCTAGACATTCATAACATCTGCAGTAGCTCCTACAGCTAGTTTGTCACCTAGCAGTGCACCAAGGACATAATTCTTTTGTGCAGCAATGAGGATAATCCTCAAGTTACGGACCCAATATGTGTAGTTGCTACCATCATATTTCAACTTAGCTTTATCTAGGAACGCACTAAAAATCAAGGGAACGGTAGCACGGTCCATTGATCTACAACATAGATATGCAAAAACTATTAAGATTAAATTCATGATAAACTAAGTTCAATTAATCAAATTACTAATGAACTCCCACTTAAATTAACATCCCTCAAGTTATCTAAGTGATACATGATCGAAATCAACTAACCCATGTCCGATCATCACGTGAGATGGGGTAGTCATCAATGGTCAACATCTCTAAGTCGATCATATCTACTATATGACTCATGTTCGACCTTTCGGTCTCTAGTGTTCCGAGACCATGTATGTACATGCTAGGCTCGTCAAGTTTAACCAAAGTATTCTTCATGTGCAAAACTGTCTTACGCCTGTTGTATGTTAATGTAGAGTCTATCACATCCGATCATCATGAGGTGCTTCGAAACGATGAACTTTGGCAACGGTGCATACTCAGGGAGAACACTTTTATCTTGAAATTAAGTAAAGGGGTCATCTTATAATGCTACTGTCGTTCTAAGCAAAATAAGATGCGTAAAGGATAAACATCACATGCAAAAATATGTGACATGATATGGCCATCATCTTGTGCTTTTGATCTCCATCTCCAAAGCATCGGCATGATATCCATCGTCACCGGCTCGACACCTTGATCTCCATCGTAGCGTCGGGGTCGTCTCGCCAACTATCTCTTCTACAACTATTGCTAATGCATAGCGATAAAGTAAAGCAATTACATGGCGCTTAGTGATTGACACGCAGGTCATATAATAATTAAAGACAACCCTAAGGCTCATGTCGGTTGTCAAACTCATCGACATGCAAATCGTGAACTTATTACAAAACATGATCATCTCATACATCAACATATATCACATCATATCTTGACCATATCAGATCACAACATGCCCTGCAAAAACAAGTTAGACATCCTCTACTTTGTTCTTGCAAGTTTTACGTGGCTGCTACGGGCTTCTAGCAAGAACCGTTCTTACCTACGCAAAACCACAATGGTGATCATCAAGTTTGTTGTTTTAACATTCTTCAAGGACCGGCAGTAGTCAAATTCGATTCAACTAAAGTAGGAGAAATAGACACACACCAGCCACCTTTATGCAAAACAAGTTGCATGTCAGTTGGTGGAACCGATCTCATGTGTGTGGACATGTAAGGTTGGTCCGGGCCGCTTCATCCCACAATGTCATCGAATCAAAATAAGATGTTGGTGGTAAGCAGTATGAACCTCACCGCCCACAACTCGTTTGTGTTCTACTCGTGCATATCATCTATGCATAGTCCTGGCTCACGATGCCACTATTAGGGAACATTGCATGGAAAACAAAACAAATCGACGCACACGCAAGATCTACCCATGGAGATGCATAGCTACAAGAGCAGAGAGTATGTCTATGTACCCTCGTAGACCATTTAATGGAAGCATTTATCAACGCAGTTGATGTAGTCGTACACCTTCATGATCCAACCGATCAAGTACCGATCGTATGGCACCTCCGCGCTCAGCACACGTTCATCTCGATGATGTCCTCGCCTTCTTGATCCAACAAGACGGGCAAAGTAGTAGATGAGTTCCAGCAGCACAACGGTGAGATGACGGTGGTGGTGAACTTGTTCCGCGGGGCTTCGTCATGCACTGCAGAAAAACTAGACGGAGGATGAAACCGGGGAGAGGGGCACCACACATGGCTTGTCTATTGTCGTGGGTTGTGTGGCGCCCCTCCCTCTCATATATATAGGTGGGGGAGGGGCAGCTAGGGTGTGCCCCAAGGGTGGCCGCCAGCCCCCTTGGGCGCCTACCCTATGGCACCCCCTCCCACTTCCTTTTCTGTCGCCTGGGAGAAGGCAGGAGGGGGTGGCGCCCCACTCCTCCTTTTCCTTTTTCTCATGCGGGAGAAAAGGCAGGAGGTAGCCCTCTCCCGGATGCGCACCAGCCCCATGTGGGCTGGTGTGCACTCGCTCGTTGGCCCGGTTGGCCCATTAAACCCCCGGGGCCTCCTGGAACCCCTTTCGGTGATCCAATGACTACCTGATACATTCTGAAGCCTTTCTGGTGACCAAATAGCATCGTCTTGTATATCAATATTTACCTCCAGACCATTCCGGAGCTCCTCGTCATGTCTGTGATCTCATCCAGGACTCCAAACAACATTCGGTCACCAACTCACATAACTCATATAATACTATATCGTCAATGAATGTTAAGCATGCGGACCCTACGGTTTCGAGAATGATGTAAACATGACTGAGACGCCTCTCTGGTCAATAACTAGTAGCGGGACCTAGATGCCGATGCCCATATTGGTTCTTACATATTCTACGAAGATCTTTATCGGTCAAACCTTTATGACAACATACGTAGTTCCCTTTGTCTGTTGGTATGTTACTTGCCTGAGATTCGATCATTGGTATCTCCATACCTAGTTCAATCTCATTACTGGCAAGTCTCTTTACTCGTTCCATAATACATCATCTCGTAACTAAATCCTTAGTCACTTTTCTTGCAAGCTTCTTGTGATGTGTATTACCGAGAGGACCCAGAGATATCTCTCCGACACACGGAGTGACAAATCCCAGTCTCGATCCACGCCAATTCAATAGACACCTTCGGAGATACTTGTAGAGCATCTTTATGATCACCCAGTTACATTGTAACATTTGATAGCACACAAGGTATTCCTGCGGTATCCGGGAGTTGCATGATCTCATGGTCGAAGGAATATGTATTTGACATTAAGAAAGCAGTAGCAATAAACTGAACGATCATATGCTAAGCTAACGGATGCGTCTTGTCCATCACATCATTCTTCTAATGATGTGATCTTGTTATCAAGTGACAACTCATTTCCATGGTTAGGAAACCTTAACCATCTTTGATCAACGAGCTAGTCTAGTAGAGGCTCACTAGGGACACGGTATTTGTTTATGTATCCACACATGTATTTAAGTTTCCGATCAATACAATTCTAGCATGAATAATAAACCTTTATCATGAATAGGAAATATAATAATAACAACTTTATTATTTCCTCTAGGGCATATTTCCATCAGAAGGTGCAGTAGCAGTCGCGCCCTTGGCCTTCTTGGGCGCCATGAATGATGAAGGTGGCGCCTACACTGCTGGAGCAGATTCACGTACACGATCCCCCTGCCTGGCGCGCCAAATATGTAAGCGTACGACCATCTATTGGACAAGCTTGTCCCCTTTGCGGTTCAGCTAAGGGAATGCGACACACAAAGAGCACATCAACACATAATATTTACCCAGGTTTAGGCCACTTGTGAAGCATAAAACCCTACTCCTGCTTTTGGTGGATTATATGAGTGGAAATGTCCAAGTTACAAAGAGTGCAACCTTGCTGGTAACATGCTCGGGAGGTGTAGCTAGACGGTGCAATTGAACAGGGTGTTGACCTTTGAAAAGGTTGCCATGGGCCTCCTTTTATAGATGATAGGGGATATCACAGTGGCAAAATGGTAAATACAGATAACAGATAGTGGCTACAGTTCTATCGTACCTAACTTTGATGGATTAGGAGAAGAGCATTTAATGCTCCATTAGGTGTCACGCTGAGGAGGAATGTCGGCAAGGGAGCCCGGCTCCACCTGTATCGCTCGCCCAGCTACCTTTTATTCCTTCACCACGCCTCTTGGATCGGTGTCAATAAAGTCATTCTTTGGCAGCGGGCTGCCACGTGTCCTAAAAAGATCTATCAAACCACTTCCCCGCTCGACACCTGTCGGCAAGTCCCTGACAACTACCGCAGTGGAGCGATGGGACAAAGCTTGCCGGTCTTGAGGTCGTTGGCCCGAAGCCTGCCGGCTCGTAGCTTGCTGGCAAGTTGAGTCTTGATCTTCAGTACATTTTTAGTACTTCTCGATGACCTGCCTAGAAGCTAGAGGTCTTCTTCATGGTTTTGATTACCAAGTCTTGATTGTTTATAAAGGCCATCTTCCAACAAGCCCTTGCTGCCAGGAAGGTTGCAGCTATCTGTGCATAGTCAGGGTATAAACACCCATGTTTAACACACCAACACTAATAGGTGATCTTTTCACACTTGGAGGGGGAAAGAGAGCAAGCAAGAGAAGAACACAAGATGAACACTCAAATAGACAAGATCCAATCACACATATGCTAAATAGACATACACAAAGAGGAGATACAAGGATCCAAATTCAACACACGGAAGTAACAAGGGTAACTAGTTCATCCCTATCCTTGAAGGAGCGAGGTCTTGAATCCAAAAGGATCTTCCCTGTGATGGGGTCTTGAATCCACTATGGGGTCATCTCACATGGTGGCCTTGGACTCCATGGGAGTAGGTAGTGGATGAGCAAAGCTCTATCTCAAATCTGAGCTAATCCTTTGCTAATCCTAGTTCGTCCAAGTGAAGGGGTATTTATAGTCTAGGGAGAGAGAGGGGATACATGGGTCTAAACCCGAGTGGTTGCACGCAGGCGGTGTCGAACGTCTGACGGTTATCGGTCATCTGGTTGCTCGTGAGGGACCAGGCGTCCGGTAACACTACAAAAAAAAGACACATCTGTGACATTTTGGGCCGAACAAAAAAAAATTCTGTCATACATATGACACTTCTATGACGATAATTGTGACAAAACCCGGTATCATCATAGATGTGGTGGGCTCCTACTTCTATGACAAAAAATCATGACAGAAAATGGGCTTTTTGTCCTGGGCGGGTCGGAGACGCAGCTGCATGACATTCTTTGGGCCGTCCATGACGGAAAAAACCGTGGTAGAAGCAAGGGGAAGGAAAATTTCGGGGAGTTGCCGGTTATGGTGGGAGGTCGGGGGCGGAGCGATGCGCGTTTCTCTCGTACGTACGCGCGTGTGTGCGATGCGTTGGCTCTAAATGAAGCCGAGCGAGGCGTTGGGCTCTAACTGAACCCGAGCGATTGCACTGCAGGCTACGCGTTACTGAACCCGAGAGATCGATCGATGGCTGTTAACTGAACCCGATGGAGCGATTCCTTCGCTACTGCTGCTAACTGAAGTCGATCGATGCTGTCTCTGGGATGAACAGTGAGTGTTGCAGGGGGGTTTGGATGAACAGTGAGCGGTGGCGTTGCCTCTGGATGAACAGGAACCCGTGGTGTGGAGGGCTGGATGAACAGTAGACGGTGGAGGGCTGGCTGTGGAGGGGTGGTTGAACAGGACCTCGTGGTGTGGAGGGCTGGATGAACAGTAGACGGTAGAGGGGTGCCCATGGAGGGGTGGTTGAACAGTAGCCGGTGGAGTAGCGCACGGTGGAGGCTGGATGAACAAGAGCCCGTGGAGGCTAGAGGAGGTCGACGGTAGCCCATGGAGGCTGGAGGAGGTCGACGGTGGAGATGAACAGTATCCCGTGGAGTCCTGTTTTGCGGTACGCCACACCCCTCCCCCCCGTTTCGACCATAGCACTCCAACACAAGTCTGTTTCGTCTGTTTTGCGGTACGCCACACCCCTCCCGATGAACAGGACCCCCGTTTCGATCATAGCGCTCCAAAACAAGTCCGTTTCGTCCGTTTTGCGGTACGCCACACCCCTCCCGATCAACAGGACCCCCGTTTCGACTGTAGGAGGTCCATTTCCTCCGTTTTGCGGTACGCCAGGCCCCTCCTGATCAACAGGACCCCGTTTCGAACATGGCCGGTCGAACACAAGGCCGTTTCCTACGTTGTGCGGTACGCCAGGCCTCATTTCCATCGCATGTTCTGTCCAAGCCCTCCCATGAACACGACCATGCATTCCGTTCTGACCCAGCCGGTTGGCTCCCCATGAACACGACAACGACGATGTTTCTCTGTTCCGACCCAGCCATGTACGTATGTGCGATAGGCATTAGAGACCCTGCCCGTATTTACGTATGTGGCCGTATTTTCTTTCTTGCACCCTCGCCGTTGTACGTACGTGTACATGCTACGTGCGCGCCTCTACTACGACACGTGCGCGCCTCTACATCCACCAGTATATATGTACGTACAAGTTCATGACCAGAATGACAACGCTACGTACGCTTCGACCAGGTGGGTCCCGACTGTCAGGCACTTCCTTGTGTGCGAAGATGTAGCTAGTGGGTCCCAGCAGTCAGGGGGGCGAATCGTTTTGGTTTTTTTTTGCCCGGACG
>NC_041393.1:277084300-277104246 GCF_002162155.2 Triticum dicoccoides | reverse complement strand
CCAGCAGTCGGGGGGCGAATCTTTTTTTTTTGCCCGGACGCACTTCCTTGCGTGCGAAGGTGTCACTGGTGGGTCCCAGCGGTCAGGGGGGCGAATCGTTTTGTTTTTTCCCAGACACACTTCCTTGCGTGTGAAGATGTAGCTGGTGGGTCCCAGCAGTCAGGGGGAAACGTTTTTTCGCAAAATACAGTGGCCCGTCCGGTGGGTCCCAGCTGTCAGGTGGAGGAATCATTATTTTTCGCGTAATAAGGAGGCACTTCCTTGCTG
Source organism: Triticum dicoccoides (assembly GCF_002162155.2). Classification (NCBI taxonomy): domain Eukaryota; kingdom Viridiplantae; phylum Streptophyta; class Magnoliopsida; order Poales; family Poaceae; genus Triticum; species Triticum dicoccoides. Next base: position 277,103,979 of record NC_041393.1, on the reverse strand, counting down.
CGACCGTGGACCCGGCTGTCAGCCTCTCCACGTACAGTCCACGCCCGATGGAAGTCGTTCCTTGACCACGTTGACCACGCTGCGCCGAGAGCACCAGGGCGATGGACGACGGCGAGGCCTAGGAAGGGGACGACGGGGAGCGGGGGAAGACGCGGCAGTGGAAGCCCGCGCGGAGAGGAGTACGAGGGTTCACTGGTTCGGCTGCGGTGTGAGGCTGCCATCACCGCCGGGCCTGGCCAGCGGTGGGAATAGTAGGGGGCGGTGAGGCCTCCGAGGTAGCACAGCCAGCCACGGGAGGCAGGAGCATGCGGCACGACCGGCGCTGCTTTGGGCGGCTGGAGCAAGAAGACCAGAGGTTGAAGAAGCACTACGGCTGTTGGATGGACATCGTACAGTCACTGGAGCTAGAATCGTTCATATTGACTAAAGTTGACAAAGGCCCCCGTCCCAATCAACTTAGTAGGCCCACAAGTCAGCCTCCCACCATGGTGGGTCCCAGCTAGCAAGGGGATTATTCATTTTTTTTGTGCGTAATAAGGAGGCACTTCCGGTGGGTCCGAGCTGACAGCGTGGGGAACGTTTTTTTTCGGGAAATACGCTGGCCTGTCCGGTGGGTCCCAGCAGTCAGGGGGGAAACTTTTTTCGCAAAATAAGGTGGCCCGTCCGGTGGGTCCCTGCTGTCAGGTGTAGGAATAATTAATTTGGGCGTAATAAGGAGGCACTTCCTTGCGGCCGCCTAGACCCAGCTGTCAACCTCTCCATGTACAGTACTCTTCCGATGGAAGTCGGTCGTTAACCACGTTGACCACACCACGCCGAGAGCACCAGGGCGGTGGTCTGGACGACGGCGAGGCCTAGGAAGGGGACGGCGCGGAGCCGGGGAAGATGCAGTAGTGGTAGCCCGCGCGGAGAGGAGTACGAGGGTTCACTGGTTCGGCTGCGACGTGAGGCTGCCATCGCCGTAGAATAATAGGGGGTGTGGGTGAGTAGAGGGATACCCTGGGCCAGCGGTGGGAGTAGTAGGGGGCGGTGAGGCCTCCGCGGCATCACAGCCGGCCACGAGAGGCAGGAGCACGCGGCACGACCGGCGCTGCTTTGGGCGGCTGGAGCAAGAAGACCAGAGGTTGAAGAAGCACTATGGCCGTTGGATGGACATCATACGGTCACTGGAGCTAGAATCGTTCATATTGACTAAGTTGACAAAGCCCTCCGTCCCCGTCAACTTAGTTGGCCCACAAGTCATCCTCCCACTATGGTGGGTCCCATCTAGCAGGGTGGGTATTCATTTTTTTGTCGTAATAAGGAGGCACTTCCTTGCGTGCGAAGATATAGCTGGTGGGTCCGACATATCAGCAGGGGGAATGTTTTTTCGCGAAATACAGAGGCCCTTCCGGTGGGTCCCAGCTGTCAGGTGGAGGAATCATTATTTTGCGCGTACAGTCCACGGCCGATGGATGTCGTTCATTGACCACGTTGACCAGGCTGCGCCGAGAGCACCATGGCGGTGGACGACGGCGAGGCCTAGGAAGGGAACGACACGGAGCCGGGGAAGACTCGGCAATGGTTTCCCACACGGTGGGGAGTACGAGGGTTTACTGGTCCGGCTGTCGTCGCTGGAAAATAACAGGAGGTGTGGGTGAGTAGAGGAATGGCCTGGCCAGCAATGAAGTAGGGTGGGTCGGTGTGGCCTATGCGGCAGCACACCCGGCCACGGGAGGCGGGAGCAGGCAGTCCCACCGGAGCTGGTTTGGGCGGCTGGAGCAAGAAGATCAGACATTGAAGAAGCAGCACGGCCGTTGGATTAACATCCAACGGTCACTGCTGCTAGAATCGTTTGTGGACTAAGTTGACAAAGCCAAAGTACACGTCAACCTAGTAGACCCACAAGTCAGCCTCCAAATCTGTCCCAAACAGCATACAGCCCGAAATTTCTAGTCGGATTCAAATTAATTTTAAATCTAAATATACCTTAATTTAAATTCAATGAAATTTTACCCGCACAAAAACAATGTAATTTAAAATATCAAAATCCGAAAGAAAATAGTATTTGGGAACTAATTGCCTGTTTGCTGTATTTTTTTCATTTTACAGCCCATTTATTATTACTACTTATAGCCCATTTATTATTACTTATAGCCCATTTCTTATTACTTATAGCCCATTTCTTGTTACTTATAGCCCATTTTCTTGTCAAAATTCATCCCTCCTCGTCTTGAAAGATTTCCGGCCCAGCAGGGCGTAGAAAAGCAAGTAGACCTATGTTGGTTATTCTGCAAAAAACAAAATAGTTGGCTAGCCATTTTTCAGAAAGGAAAAAAAACAAACTGGGCTGGTCATGTGCTAAACATATGAAATAAAAGCCTGGGCTAGATGGGCCACGGGTCCCGCACAACCTAGTTGATACCCTTCTCCGTCCCGAAAAAACAAAATTACTGCGCGCGCTGCTGGGTCCCTACTGTCATCCTCACCATGTATAGTCATCTCCTTATTCCTCTCGGTTGTTGACCATGTTGACAACACCGGAGCGCGGCGCCGCGGCGAGCACGGAGGACAATGGTGAGGCCTTGGACGGGAACGAACAGGAGCCGGGGAAGATCACAGCCAGCCGTGGGAGACGGGAGTAGGCGGTCCCGCTGGCGCTGGTTTGGATTTGGCGGCTCGAGGAAGAAGAGACTGAAGAAACGCGACAGACGCTGAATGTCAATCAAACGGTCAAGGTTGGCACAATCGTTTTTTGACTAAGCGGACACCAAGTAGCATACTTTTTTATATATAGGAAGAAAACTGCGAGGAAAATGCGTTTGTCTGCCGTCCTCCTCACAGGGAACGTTTGCCACATAAGTGACTAGCACCCTTGGTTTTCAACCGAGAGGTCTTGGGTTCGAGTCCGAGGAACTCTCAATTTTGTCCTCCTTCCTTCCTCGCAAAAAAAAGGGAAAGAAAATCAAAGACTTGGGAAGGCGTACAGAACAAGCTAGTGTACCAGTAAAGAGACGTTGCCGAGTTTTAGAAAAAAGAAAGACATGCTCCTGTAGCTGGTTCGTATCCAAACCTAGACTATGACTATATATGGTGCTATGCTACTCTGCAAGTAATGAAACTGACATATCCAATGTTCACTTCTCCTCTTCTCTACTTACTCTTCCTAGCATCAGAAGCTCTGGCCACAGCAACCATGTCCGCTTGCTGCTCGTCCACCTGCTCTTCAGCAGGCAACAACCAGATATGTACCAAGTCGCCACCCGTACCATCGCCTGTGGGTCTCATCACACCCCCGCCAGCACACGCACCACAGTTGATTGCTCATCGCAACCCGCTGCCATTGGTGTGGTGCCACTGCTGCAAATCACGCAGAGTCATCCGTCGCGTCTCAACCACAATCCGCAACCCTGGCCGAGTCTTCTACAAATGCCCGAATCATGGGGTAATAATATGTTTAAGTGTTGTTCTGTTGCTTTCAGTTGCTGATTTTTTTAATAGTTTGGTTGATGATCTTCCAATTTGATTCGTGCAGGAAAGGGAAGATTCGTGTGATTTGTATTTCTGGGAAGTTGCTGATGTGGGGGAATGCAACTACGCAGATTATTTGGTTAGCCGAGGAATCCCAATACCAGCAGGTTGGGGTGCTGGACAAGTAACTGAAGGAATGGTAGAAGAGGAAGATGCGGAGCAGAAGGTTAAAGACGCAGTTCCTCTGATCATGGCCAAGCAACAGCTGCTGGACGACCTTGACGGCAATGAGGAGATGAAAGAGCTTGTGAAGATAATGGGCAAAATCGATGTGCTCTGTAGGATGATTGTCTCTTTATTTGCAGTGTATGTAGCACTCGTGATGTATTCAGTGGCTACGACATGAGCACTTTGTTGAAACTAGTAATGAATGAAACCTGTGTAGCAGGCTGGGCATAGTGTTGTGAACATCTAATGATTTCTATTAACGGAAATCAGGGGGTATCCCCTTTTGCTCATATAAATAAATAGATAGCAGAGGCCCTGTCGGGTCAGCTTTGTTCTCAGTTGAAGACGTTGAGCAAATTGCAGTCCAACAGCAAACTATGTCATCAAATTCAAGTTTCACAACCAAATATGAGTACAACTAAACAACAATGTCATCATGTTTTAGTTGTCATGCAATCACCAAACACAAATCAGCATACATAACAAGTGATGTTCTCACAGCAAAATACTAAACAACATATTCATCAGGTTTCAGTTGTCATAGCAAACACAATTTCACATAGTAGATAAAAAACGTCTTCTGACAGGCAAATACGACAAAAGCAATGTAATCATCATCTGCAGCAGCAGTATCAACATCTTTGCCATGTGTATCAGTCTGAATCGTAATTCCCCACGGTGTTATCTTCTTCTTCGTCCTCAACATCCTCGAACGTTGGCTTCTTCTTGATCAACTCTTGTATGTCCACAGCACGACAGGCAATCTTTTCACCGGCGTCATTGAGGTGATGGTTCTCAAAGATATTAGGAACATCTATGTTATCTTGTACATCAGGAGCAGTGTAAGCATCATCTTGTTGTGCAACTTCATTAAACGAATTCCTCTGCTCAAACCTTTGCAACAATCTCCAGTCATCGCTACGTGCAAATGTGTCTTCCAAGAAAAATATCTGTGTTGCTTGATTTGCCAAAATAAAAGGATCGTTGGTCTGGTATGCCGCCTTGACATTGATGGATTTGAAATAATCATCAGCTCTGGGTTTTGCGATCCTGGAAAACAGGTTATACCAACGACAGCACAACAGAACCACACGCCGATGATCCTCGAAACTGGAGATATACTGCAACTGAACAATGTCTGTTATGTTAGCATACATTTCAGTTGTCTCTTTGTCATACGTATTCGTGCTCATGATGGCACTATTTTGTGTCTTCCTGCCATCGTCTCATGCAAGGGTGTTGTAGCGCACATCTCCAACAACGCAAGATTCATAATGTCTTACCCGAGTATCAGGACTGATTGCTAGTGAGTAAAGGGCATCATCAACTGCCTGCCCATCCTCCCGCATCTTCTTAACCTATGGTTAGAAAATAGACAAGCTGATCATCTTATGTACTCAATATATTAAAAAAACTGACAGTGCACTTCAAAAGCTTACATGGTTCTTGAACCATTTCGCAAATCCTGCCATAACCAGTTTGTCAATGTTTCTTGGATTTTGCGGCAGTAACTCCTCTTTGTACATGCTGCACAACATAGTGATCACGTCAAACATCTAAATATATAAGAATGTGCTGCAAGTTTAGTAGATTACGATGTATAAGCTGCAGTACTGCACTTACTTGATATAAGGTAGTATCTCAGGACAGTTATTCAACACATACCAAACCATTTTGTCCAAATCTTTAGGTTTGTCCTCTTGTCAACTCTTCCCTGAAACTCGAATAGAATAATCGAAAACATTGAGCCCGGGATTATCTTCACCCACCTCTTTGCTAAGATGATCAGCTGTTTCAATGTATTTTGAGCAGAATGTCAACGCTTCTGTAGCAATGTAGGCCTCTGCAATGGAACCCTCGGGTCTAGCTCTATTCCTAACATAGCCCTTGAAAGTTCCTAGCCGCCTTTCAATAGGGTACATCCAGCCATACTGTACTGGACCTCTAAGTAGTGCCTCATTAGGTAGATGAACAGCCAAATGCACCATCACATCAAAGAAGGCTGAAGGATATATCTTCTCAAGGTCGCATAGGATAGTTGGTATCTTGTCTCTAAGATGCTCCAAAGCATCTATCTTGATATTTCTACTACAGAGTTCCCTGAAGAATTGTCCCAATTCTGCAATTGCTCTGTATAAGTCAGGGCGGCCCAATCCTCTAAGGATAACAGGTAAAACCCTTGGAAGTAGGATGTGGCAGTCATGAGTTTTCAACCCTTGTACCTTGTTTCCATCTGCACTGACTCTCCTTTCAGGGTTGGAAGCAAATCCATGTGGGAATCAGGCACGTGATAGGACCTCGCAGAATTCTTTTCTTTTTACCTTGTCCAAGACGTACACAGCTGGTGCCATATCCCGTGGTTTACCTTCATCTTGCACCTGCAAATCCTTTCTGATACCCAGGTGTGTCAAATCAATCCTAGATTTTAAGGTATCTTTCGTCTTGCCTTCAATGTTAAGAAGTGTGCCGATAATGCTGTCACATATATTTTTCTCGATGTGTATCACATCAAGATTATACCATAGATCCAAATCTTTCCAATACTCCAAGTCCCACAAAGTGGACCTGCGGGTAAATAATAATCTCTCTTCTACCGTGCCACGCTTCCTTTTCCCGCTACCATTACCAGGATGGTTTCCTGGTGTAATATGCCTGACCTTCTCTAATTCCACTTGCAACTCATCGGCGGTGAGCCTGTTTGGCGCATCACGATTTTCATGCTTTGCATTGAACACATGTCTTCGGTATTTTCTAGGATGCGGCTTGTCCTTGGCAAGGAAACGGTGGTGTTCAATGTAACAGATCTTGCTAAGTATTGCGTATGACAGCGGATTCCTGTCACAGCGAACACATGCATTGTAACCATGTGTCGTTCGCCCTGACATAGTGCCCAAAGCCGGATAATCATGGATGCACCAAATTACAACAGCGCGCAGAAAGAAATCAGCTGGTGGGCTGCTATATAGGTCTCGAGTGACAACACCCATCCATAGCTGTTGAAGTTCCTCCACAAGAGGCTCCATGAACAAATCAAAATCCTTTCCAGGACTTTTTGGACCTGGGATGAGCAAGGCCATCATGTAGTTTGATTCTTTGGTGCAGACATTTGGAGGCATGTTGTAAGGGATAACAAGCACTAGCCACATGCTATATGTGGCGCTCTGGTGGCCAAATGGGTTGAATCCATCTGAAGCTAAGCCAAGTCTAATGTTTCTCGGGTCAGCAGCAAACTCTTTGTGTTTATCATTGAAGCTTTTCCACTCACTACCATGAGATGGATGGCTCATTACATTCTAATCTCTGTACTCCTGGTTCCTAGAATGCCATAGTACATCCTCTCTTGTTTTAGCATCATGAAACAACCTCTGCAATCTTGGTGTAATTGGAAAATGTCTCAGAACATTATGAGGAACCCTCTTCACAACATCGCCATATTTCCATCTTGATGATTTGCATTTCGGGCATTCACTTAAGTTGGCATAATCCTTCCGGAATAGAACACAATTATTCTTACAAACATGGATCATATCATATCCAATTCCAACTGCACGAAGGAAATTCTTCATTTTACTGTAGGTGTGTGGCAGCTCAGACGCATGTGGGAAAGATTTGCGGAAAGTAGCCAACATCGCATCGAATGATTTGTTGGTCATCCGCTCAGATCTCTTCACCTGAAGAAAGGTGACCATAGCTGAGAATATTGACAGCTTATTTCTTGGGGTGACAGCAACGTTGCATTGTTCCAACATGCGGGCCCACCGTTTTTCTTCTGTAGGTGAAAGTTCACAGAATGCACGAGCATTTCGTAGCATTGTTTCAATGTTGGTCAAACTCACTGGCTCCGCTACCACCACCTCCTCCTCCTCTTCCACCTGAGCATTAGGCAGATCAAGATGGTGATTTGCTGCTTCCATGTAGTCAATAACATTGACATTCACAGCTTCACCATGATGAACCCACCTAGTATATGTGACCGACATCCCATACAAGTGTAGATGATTTTGCACAGTTGACTGGGGTCTTGTAACTGAATTCATACAACTGCTACACGGGCAGCGCACATCTGATTTCGGACCACCGTACTCAGCTCTGATAAAGTTCATGAAGTTTTCAACCCCCTAGACATATGGAGCGGAGAATCTTCGAGCAGAAGTTATCCAAGTCCTGTCCATCTGTTAGACATACAAATTAGTTCTTCTACTAGATATTATAGGAAAAACATATATGCTTTTTTATGAAGTCCAGAAAAAAAATACCTAGGTCGATGTCTAAAGCTATGGCAAGATATTTGGACGAGCAGATCTAAGTAACAAAATATATGTAAAGCTAATTCAGCAAACAGATTTGAGTGCTAAATTATGGCAGGCTGTTTCAGCAGTCAATGAGCCCGAGCACACAGCCATCAAACTATCGAAGGCCATCGCAGCAACAAAGATCGAGTATAAAATGGTGTAGAGCTATTTCACCTAACAGATTGGCTACTAGACCATGGCAATCTACGTCACAATAAATATATGGCAGGATATTTTAGCAACTAATCGGCCTTGGCATGCCATCTCAGCTAAGCAGATTGAGTGCAGAACAGGGCAAGGAAGCTTCTTAAGCAGAGCATATTGATAGTAAACTACTTCGGCAAACAGTGAGATTAACAGCGTCTATCAGCTAACATTCAGCGCTACACCGACATGAATGGGGCCTTAGTCTAGAATGCGCGTACCGTGGGAGAAGCTGACCGTCGTGCGTCTCCACACGAACGTCGCCAGCGGTGGCGGCGCTGACCGCCGTGCGCCTCCACAAGAACGTAGCCAGAGGTGGCTGCGCGGCTAGAGGACGGCAGTCTACGAGAGTGTACTGTGGGAGCGAGAGGATCGCCATGCGTCCCCTCGATGAACCGCGGCGCCGACGTATCGGTGCGGCGGGGAGGGCAGCTTTGGCGGAGCGAATGGAGTGGAGGGGGGACGGGGGGAGGGGGGTTTCAGGAATATTTGGCTGAAGGGCGGTTGAATCGAATTTGGGGGGAATTTTTGTGGGGGGGAGGATTTTCGCGCGGTGGGCGAGGGGAGTTTGGCGCCTGGTCAGTTTCTCCAAGTGCAGTCCCACGTGTCAGTGAAGAGGCAAGCCGAAGCGCGTTCCGTTTGCATGAGCCATGTGCAGGACCGAACGTGTGTGGGGTGCAATGCGACCGCGACAGGAGTGTTGTGAGTGTACCGCCTTTTTTCCTTTTAAACTAGGTGCTTCGCCTCCTCAAAAAAAATGTTGCTTCACGCGATCCATCGATACTACTACTAGTAATCCGGTAATCCCGACTAAAACAGCGCGGCTGGGTCTTTTCCCGCGCGATATGCTGGGAGGTTGGCTTAGTTGGGTTTTTTAGATTTGTCTCGGTTCAATAAAAAGCAGAGTTGGTGATGATGGTGTGCCTGTCATCCTGCAATATAGGCCGTCCGATCTATATCTAACGGATAGGAAGGAAACTATGACAATTTACCCGCACTTCTCTCCACATTTCCAGATAAGGCTTTCTCTCGTTCATCCTTTTCTCCCACCCAATCTTGATCTTTCATGCACTAGTACTCCTACAATATGTATATTATTGTGAAAGTTCATATACACCGGCCGAGATTAATGCAAACACGGCAGATTTTCATTACATTTCGAACTTTTATAAGACAGAAAAATAAAAGAAACCCGACCCTAAACCTATTCTACGGCGGCGACCGACGTCCTCCATCTACGATCTCTATGTACGGGGGCGGGGTTCAAGACCCGTGAAGTGAAGGTGCGGTCTCCGGCGAGGAAGAGTAGAACACGGGATACGGACCGGCCAGTTGGCACACCATGCCCTGCCGCCTCCCATGCCCTACTCATCCTCGGAGGAGTCCCCGACCTCGGCGGTGCCGGACATTGGATGGCGGCAAGTAGGACACGTGGCTGACGGTGCTCCCGTCATCGGCCGCTAGCGTGGCCACCGCTTGTGCAGTCGTGTCCGCGTCCGGCTACACCGCTATTGCGTCGTGAGAGGCGACTTGAGCGAGGGCGGCGACCTCGAGCTTCATCCCCGAAGACAAGCTCTCCCGCAGAGCGTTCGCACTTGCGGTCATGGCGGATGTGGTGTCAGGTAGGAGGACGATGCGCTATGGTGTGGAGGTTAGCTGGGCGTTACCGCTTTAAGTAGCGCATTCCGGTGAGGCCAAGCGTCCGGGTGCGTCATTAAGTCGCCGGAGTTGGTTCCTCGGGCACCGAGCCTCTTAACGATGACATACGAACGGACGACATGAATGCGGGCAGCTGGCGCCGGCTGGGAACGCACCGCGCGATGGCGCGAGGGACGAGGGCTTTGGTGTGCCAGGGTAGTCAGCTGCGGTCGTGGCAACGTTGGAGATGCCCTTTGCTCAAATGTGATCCCCGCATGTCATTGAAAAAGCAAGACGACCCGGCATGGTCTCAGGTCCAGAGGATGCAGTTGGCCGTGCTACACCACTCCACAGACGCGTCGTGGCGCCCCGTGCATCCGCGACGAGCCGGGTGTTGGGGTGTGCTTGGATTGTGGCCAAAGTGCACCTTACCAAAATTTTGGTCATGACACAAAGATTGGTCTTTGTTTGGATGGTTGCCATTTCTTTGGCATGCCAATGAACTCTAGCCAACTCTAGTTCATTTTTCTTGCCAATGTCTGCCAAATCATGGGCAACCAATACCTCAACCAAAATTTTGGCTACCCAATGCTTTGATGTGGCAACCTTGGGCACAAACCAAACATACCGTTGGTCGTGCCACAACACAAACGCCACCCTCGGCACACTGAAACCGACCGTGTCTATCGACGATATGAGTGTGTCGCTTACCGCGGTCGCCGTGTCCAGAGGCGGTGCTGGAGCTGCGCCCCGTTGTTGGCCCCAAAGACCCACATGAACGGTTGTCGGTGGCGAGGAGGTCGTGGGCCAGCTCCTCCATTGGACTAGTCTGCGCTACGTCGTCCCGACGGGTGTGCCCCACATGTCGGTTTCCTTGTTTTCCCGGCCATATTCGAGCGCCAGTGCTCCGTGTTGCGCATTAGGCCTTTCACTATGTAGGCCAAGCGAGACAACTTATTGTTTATTTGAGCCGTTCAAGTGTAATCATGTGGCATTTGCTTATTTCTCATTCCTCTCCAACCCTCTTCTCCATCGATCATGTTGCCCTACAGTCGAGTCCATCCTCCCGCATGCCTCATTTGAACATTCCGCCGAGTATCATTCGCATGTACCCACCCTAGTCCTCTTTCAATAGATCTCCGGACCCCGAGATGAAATCGAGAGGGAACGAGTGGGGGCACGTGATACCTAAGGCGGATTCAAAATTTTGAACCGGTGATCATAGCATCCGCAAATCATATATAAAGGGTATTCAATGTTCGTTTCGTTTTTTGAACGTACAATATACTCCCTCCTATCCTTTCTACCTTACATATAAGTTTTATGTGTAGTCAAAGTATCTCTACTATGATAAAAAAAGGTATCAATATTCAACAACGCCCAATCAATATTGTTAGATTCGTACGTACTCCTAGATTTGTACTCGAGATGGTTTCCAATTTGACTATTGACAAGATTAATAGTACTCCTTCCACATAGGTGAGTAAGTCATCTTAGGCTGTGCACCGTGAGCAAGGAGGAGGGAAAAACGAGAGACATTAATGTTTATTTACTAATTAATAGTATTGCATGCAATGAACTAACCACTTCATGTCATGTTTGATAGTCTCAGGTCATTAAAAGCATGCACACCCTCATCTCTTATTGGTTCATATGTCAAGAAACAAGAAATGAGGTAGAAGTTAATGCACCGTGCCTATGTGTTTTGGGATTATTTGGTTTTCGTAAGATGACTTACACACCTAGACGGAGGGAGTACATGAGATGTATAATGTGAAAATTATATCGTTGGAAACTCCTTTCACATACGAAATTGACCATATGCTTTGTGTAAGTTGCATGTCATATATTATTACTCTAATATTTGGTCAAAGTTAGCCTCGAAAAACGCATTAGACCCTGTATGCTTTGTGTAAGTTGCATGTCATATATTATTACTCTAACGTTTGTGTAAGTTGCAGCTCATATATTATTACTCTAACATTTGGTCAAAGTAGTATAGTGGAAGTGGATCCTCTGACGTAGGTATCCCTGCCTTACCCTCCCTTTCGGTCACTTACTGGCGGACCCCATGCTTGCTAGGCCCCGCATGTCAGTTACTCAATGGGTTCGGCCATGTCAGGGGATCCTCATCCGTAGTATACTCCCTCTGTTTTATTTACTCCGCATAAAACGGAGGGAGTAGTGGTATAATAAATGACGCGGGCGGGGAAGGGGGAGGGACGTCGGTTTGCTCTCAACTGCGGTCCCACAAGCGAGCGAAAACGCAAGACGAAGCGCGTTCCATTCAGTGAGCGACGTGGAGGATCCAGCGTGCTGGGCTGCAATGCGAACGTGACAAGAGCGATGTACAGTCAAAACCGATTGTCCGGTCGTCACCGAAACCACTATTCACACTAGAACCTTCGTTGCTCGGCCTACGCCAGCCACTGCCCTAAAACCACACCAAATCTCCAGCCCATTCCCCCACCTTTCGATCCCCTAGCCCGCATCAAGCGTCGCCTAGTTTGTCGGAAAGCCATGGTGCGCCGCAAGATCACTTACTACAAGATGCTGACGCCGGAGCGCCGCGCAGAAATCGTGGCGGAGGTCGGTGCCACAGACCTCCGTTCCAAAGCTCGCTTTGCGGCGGGCCAATCCCCGAGTTCTCTGGAGCCAAGCTACGAGGAGGAGGAAGCCGATCCAATGTTCACTGCGGAGGTTGCGGCGCAGAAGGCCCCCGATGGGTATAAGACGATGGACGTCGACTTCGTGCCGCCGTCCGAGTCCCCCATGGTGCAGGCGGACCAGCGGTTTGATACGTCTCCAACGTATCTATAATTTTTCATTGCTCCATGCTACTTTATCTACTGTTTTAGGCAATATTGGGCTTTATTATCCACTTTTATATTATTTTTGGGACTAACCTATTAATCGGAGGCCCAGCCCAGATTTGCTGTTTTATGCCTGTTTCAGTGTTTTGAGGAAAAGGAATATCAGATGGAGTCAAAACGGAATGAAATCAACTAGAGAAGTTATTTTTGGAAGGAAAGCCACCCGATGGACTGGGAGTGCACGTCAGGGAAGAAGGGAGGTGCCCACGAAGGTGGGGGGCACACCCACCCCCTGGGCGCGCCCCCTGCCTCATGGCCCCCCCTTCGGCCCACCGACGTACTTCTTGCACCCATATATACATACCCTAAAACTTCCAGAACAGAAGATAGATCGGGAGATCCGCCCCCGCAAGCCTCTGTAGCCACCAAAAACCTCTCGGGAGCCCGTTCGGGCACCCTGCCGAAGGGGGATCCCATCACCGGTGGCCATCTTCATCATCCCGGCGCTATCCATGACGAGGAGGGAGTAGTTCACCCTCGGGGCTGAGGGTATGTACCAGTAGCTATGTGTTTGATCTCTCTCTCTCGTGTTCTCTCTCGTGTTCCCTCTATGGCACGATCTTGATGTATCCCAAGCTTTGCTATTGTAGTTGGATCTTATGATGTTTTCCCCCTCTACTCTCTTGTGATGAATTGAGTTTCCCCTTTGAAGTTATCTTATCGGATTGAGTCTTTTATGAGAACACTTGATGTATGTCTTGCCGTGATCATCTGTGGTGACAATGGGATATCATGTGCCACTTGATGTATGTTTTGGTGATCAACTTGCGGGTTTTATGACATTGGGAACCTATGCATAGGGGTTGGCACACGTTCTTGACTCTCCGATAGAAACTTTGGGGCACTCTTTGAAGTACTTTTATGTTGGTTGGATGAATCTGAGATTGTGTGATGCATATCGTATAATCATGCCCATGGATACTTGAGGTGACAATGGAGTATCTAGGTAACATTAGGGTTTTGGTTGATTTGTGTCTTAAGGTGTTATTCTAGTATGAACTCTATGATGGATCGAGCGGAAAGAAGAGCTTTATGTTATTTTACTACGAACTCTTGAATAGATAGAACAGAAAGGATAACTTTGAGGTGGTTTCGTACCCTACCATAATCCCTACGTTTGTTCTCCGCTATTAGTGGCTTTGGAGTGACTCTTTGTTGCATATTGAGGGCTTGTCATATTATCTATCTATGTTATTATTGTTGAGAGAACTTGCACTAGTGAAAGTATGAACCCTAGGCCTTGTTTCCTATCATTGCAATACTGTTTACGCTCACTTTTACCTTTAGTTACCTTGCTGTTTTTATATTTTCATATTACAAAAACCTATATCTACTATATATTTTGCACTATTATCACCATCTCTTTGCCGAACTAGTGCACCTATACAATTTACCATTGTATTGGGTGTGTTGGGGACACAAGAAACTCTTTGTTATTTGGTTGCAGGGTTGCTTGAGAGAGACCATCTTCATCCTACGCCTCCCACGGATTGATAAACCTTAGGTCATCCACTTGAGGGAAATTTGCTACTGTCCTACAAACATGTGCACTTGCAGGCCCAACAACGTCTACAAGAAGAAGGTTGTGTAGTAGACATGAAGCTCTTTTCTGGCGCCGTTGCTGGGGAGGCTAGGTAAAAGGGCACTCACTCACACCCCATCAACTAAGCTCTTTTCTGGCGTCATTGCCGGGGAGGTGAGTGCTTGAAGGTATATCTTTAGATCTTGCAATAGAATCTTTTTGTTTCTTTTTTTAGCACTAGTTAGTCTATAAAAGAAAATTACAAAAAAAATGGAATTGAGTTTGTCTCATACGCTTCACATTTTTAATATCTTTCGTGAGTATGATGGAAAGGATAATTGTGCTCAAGTGCTAGAAGAAGAAATCTCTAAATTGTTTGGCACTAAATATTTGAATGATGAGCATGATTGCAATGTTGTTAGTACGAATTCTTTCAATATCCATGATGCTAATGATGATTGCACTAGTTATGATGAAAATATCTCTTATGAGCATGTCAACTTTTATGGAGTGCATGTTTGCATGAACACACCAAATAGAGAAGATATTTATTGCAAGAGGCATAAGTACTTAGAAACCAAATGGTTGCAAGAAGAGCTAGATGAATGTGCTAAAAGATTCAATATTTATAGTACCCCTTGTGAACTTTGCAATAAACATGGTCATTTAAAGCTCCAATGCTATTTGTTTCATGATCAAGTCATGTCCAAATATTGTGATAATTTGATTACCCTTGAGCATCATAAAGAGCTTAGCCTTCTTTTGGGTTATGAAGAAATGAAACGTATAACCAAGGGTATTCCAAAATTTGCCCTTGATAAAGTTCTTCATTTTGATCTAGAGAAAATTTATATGTATTGTGCGGAGAATTGCATTGAAAATCCTTATATTGCCAATTACATAAAGAAAAGAAAGCAAATAGAAGATGAAGAGAATACTAATGAAAGGTAAGAGACTTCCCAATCTCCTCATATTATTTCTTATGATGAATCAGATAACGAGGAGGAGCCTTCTATTCAACCAATCTCATCAATAAGGAGCTCAAAGAGGAAGGTTGAACCCACACATAATGTGAAGAAGAAAAAGAAAAGAAGGAGCAACAAAGGTAGAAAGGTATCCCTCCCAAATGATGTTGCTCCTACTACTCATTGTGATGATGATAATTGCTATACTATTGGTGCTATCAATATTTTTAATGATGAGAGTGATTATGCTTATGATATGGAAGGGCCCAAGCTTGGGGAAGCTATGTTTGATTGGGATGAAATATTTGAGAATATATTTGCTGGAATTAATGTTTGTCCCAAGCTTGGGGATGCTATGTTTAATGAAGATGATATTTTTAGCATCCCAAGTTTTGATATGCAAAGTTGTTATGATGATAGCATGCCTCCTACCTATGATGATTATATTGATGAAAGTGGGTTTGGAAGAGTGTCAACTTTAGGAAGTAGTGATCCCACAATATTGGAGGATGTTGAATCTTATAATATTTATGAAAGTGGATTTGGAAGAGTGTCAACTTTATTTAGTGATTCCACTATCTTGGGAGAGGTTTCAATCGATTATGATGAGAACAAAGTTGCTACATATGATGATTATTGTGATGAAACTTATGCTATAAAAAGTAGTGATGATTATATTTACAAACCTTGTCATGATTATGATTACCCTTTCTCTGAACATTACTCTTTTAATGTGGAAACAATTTTTAGTGTTCAAGTCTCTTATGATACTCCCACTATTCCGAATGAGAAGAATTTTGCTTATGTGGAGAGTAGTAAATTTTCTATGCTAGTAGATCATGAAAAGAATTCTTTAGGTGCTGGTTATATTGTTGAATTCATTCATGATGCTACTGAAAATTATTATGAGGGAGGAATATATGCTTGTAGGAATTGCAATAATATCAAGTTTCCTCTCTATGTGCTTAAATTCTTGAAGCTATGCTTGTGTTACCTTCCTATGCTTGTTCATTATTGTTCTCATAAGTTGTTTGCTCACAAAATCCCTATGTATAGGAAGTGGGTTAGACTTAAAAGTGCTAGTCATATGCTTCATGATGCTCCTGTTATGTTTCAATTCTTATCTTTTATGTGAGCATCATTGTCATCATCATGCCTAGCTAAAAGCCATTAAAGAAAAGCGCTTGTTGGGAGACAATCCAATGTTTACCTTTACTGTTTCTGTGTGTCCACATGATTATGCTACTGTAGTAATCATGTTTTATAGCTTTTGTTTCAATAAAGTGCCAAGTAAGACCTTTAGGATAGCTTACGGTGATAGTTGTGTTGATCCTGCTGAAAATCAGAAACTTTTGCACCCAGTACATTAGTTTTGTTAATTCACAGAAACGTTCTTCTGCTCTGACTCTTCTTGCTCCGAATTGGTACACAAATTTCTTAGGACTTCCTAATTTGGTAGGATATTTGGAGTTCCATAAGTATACGTTTGATATGGATTACTACAGACTGTTCTATTTTTGACAGATTCTGTTTTGTATGTGTTGTTTGCTTATTTTGATGCATCTATGGGTACTATTAAGTGGTATGAACCATAGATAAGTTTGAGTACAGTAGATATTACACCAATATGAATTTAGAATGAGTTCATTACAGTGCCTAAGTGGTGGTTTTATTATACTAACAGAGCTTACGAGTTTTCTGTTGAGTTTTGTGTTGTGAAGTTTTCAAGTTTTGGGTAAAGATTCGATGGACTATGGAATAAGGAGTGGCAAAGAGCCTAAGCTTGGGTATGCCCATGGAACCCCAAGATATTCAAGGACAACCAAGAGCCTAAGCTTGGGGATGCCCCGGAAGGCATCCCCTCTTTCGTCTTCGTTCATCAGTAACTTTACTTGGAGCTATATTTTTATTCACCACATGATATGTGTTTTTCTTGGAGCGTCATTTACTTTTGTTAGTTTTAGCTTGCTGTTATTTATAATAATGTTTTGCATCTTTAGTTTCAATAAAGAAGTCAAGGATAGCCTTTGCCATGCTTATTTTGCTAGTATACATGTTGCTGTTTGAAAACAGAAAGTTTACCGCTGTTGCAAAAATTCCCGAGAAAAGTCAGAGAGTGGTATAATGTTGAATCTTTTTGCATATTGAGCTCTGATAAATTTATTACAGTGCGAATTATAGTTCATAATTTTTGGAGTTAGGTAAGTATGATGACTCTTGCATTCTTTACAGACTGTACTGTTTTGGCAGATTGCTGTTATGTTTGCATTGTTTGCATATGTTTGCTTGATTAATAATTCTATTTGAGGATAGGAGTATTAAATATGCAGAGGCATTTAGTATGCAATGTTGAATAATAATTTTAGTGATTTGTTACAGTGGAAAATGATAAGGTTTTGCATTGGTTTATACTAACCTATCTCACGAGTTCTTGCTGAGTTTGTTGTGAATGAAGCTTTTGATAAAAAGAGAAACCATGATATGAGAGGAATTAAGGAGACACAAAATCTCAAGCTTGGGGATGCCCAAGGCACCCCAAGATAATATTTCAAGAAGTCTCAAGCATCTAACCTTGGGGATGCCCCCGTTGGCATCCCACCTTTCTTCTTCAACAACTATCGGTTAGTATCGGTTGAACCTAAGTTTTTTGCTTCTTCACCTGAGTTGTGCTATCCTTGCATCGTAGTTTTCTTTAGCTTTGCTTTCTGTTTGAATAAAGTATCAAGATCTGAAATTATTAAATGGGAGAGTCTTCACATAGTTCCATAATTATTCGACTACTCATTGATCTTCACTTATATCTTTCGGAGTAGTTTTTGTTATTGCTCTAGTAATTCACTTATATCTTTTAGAGCACGATGGTGGATTTGTTTTAAAGAAACTATTGATCTCTCATGCTTCACTTTGATTATTTTGAGAGTTGTTAATAGCATGGTAATTTGCTTAATATTAATATACTTGGTATTCAAGATATGTGAAACTTTATTTTGAGTGAGTTGAATACTAAGATAAGTTTGATGCTTGATAATTGTTTTGAGATATGGAGGTGATAATATCAAAGTCGTGCTAGTTGAGTAATTGTGAATTTGAGAAATGCTTGTGTTGAAGTTTGCAAGTCCCATAGCATGCACGTATGGTTAAAGTTGTGTAACAAATTTGAAACATGATGTGTACCTGGCTTGTGCATCCTTATGAGTGGCGGTCGGGGACGAGCGATGGTCTTTTCCTACCAATCTATCCCCCTAGGAGCATGCGCGTAGTACTTGATTTTTGATGACTTATAAATTTTTGCAATAAGTATATGAGTTCTTTTGACTAATGTTGAGTCCATGGATTATACGCACTCTCACCTTTCCGCCTTTGCTAGCCTCTTCGGTACCGTGCATTTCCCTTTCTCACTCTGAGAGTTGGTGCAAACTACGCCGGTGCATCCAAACCCCGTGATACGGTACGCTCTATCACACATAAACCTCCCTATATCTTCCTCAAAACAGCCACCATACCTACCTATCATGGCATTTCCATAGCCATTCCAAGATATATTGCCATGCGGTGGGCTTCCTCAAATGTCCTAGGTCTTCATGAGCAAGCGAGTTGGATGCACACCCACTAGTTTTCTTTTGTTGAGCATTCATAGCTCTAGTGCATCCGTTGCATGGCAATCCCTACACCTCATGTTGACATCAATTGATGGGCATCTCCACAGCCCATTGATTAGCCTCGTCAATGTGAGACCTTCTCCTTTTTTTGTCTTCTCCACACAATCCCCATCATCATATTCTATTCCACCCATAGTGCTATATCCATGGCTCGCGCTCGTGTATTGCGTGAAAGTTGAAAAAGTTTGAGATTATTTGAGTATGAAACAATTGCTTGGCTTGTCATCGGGGGTATAGAAGTTGGGAACATCTTTGTGTGACGAAAATGAAGCATAGCCTAACCATATGATTTTGTAGGGATGAACTTTCTTTTGCCATGCTATTTTGAGAAGACATTATTGCTTTGATTAGTATGCTTGAAGTATTATTATTTTTGTGTCAATATGAACTTTTGTCTTGAATCTTTCGGATCTCAATATTCATGTCACAAGTAAGAAGAATTACATTGAAATTATGAAAAAGTATCACTCCGCATCAAAAATTCTTTTTTATCATTTACCTACTCGAGGACGAGCAGGAATTAAGCTTGGGGATGCTTGATACGTCTCTAACGTATCTATAATTTTTGATTGCTCCATGCTACTTTATCTACTGTTTTAGGCAATATTGGGCTTTATTATCCACTTTTATATTATTTTTGGGACTAACCTATTAACCGGAGGCCCAGCCCAGATTTGTTGTTTTATGCCTATTTCAGTGTTTCGAGGAAAAGGAATATCAGACGGAGTCAAAATAGAACGAAATCAACTGGAGAAGTTATTTTTGGAAGGAAAGCCACCCGATGGACTTGGAGTGCATGTCAGGGAAGAAGGGAGGTGCCCATGAGGGTGGGGGCGCGCCCACCCCCA
>NC_041393.1:277050203-277083889 GCF_002162155.2 Triticum dicoccoides | reverse complement strand
CACCGACGTACTTCTTGCACCCATATATACCTACATACCCTAAAACTTCCAGAACAGAAGATAGATCAGGAGTTCCGCCGCCGCAAGCCTCTGTAGCCTCCAAAAACCTCTCGGGAGCCCGTTCCGGCACCCTGCCGGAGGGGGATCCCATCACCGGTGGCCATCTTCATCATCCCGGTGCTATCCATGACGAGGAGGGAGTAGTTCACCCTCGGGGCTGAGGGTATGTACCAGTAGCTATGTGTTTGATCTCTCTCTCTCGTGTTCTCTCTCGTGTTCCCTCTATGGCACGATCTTGATGTATCCCGAGCTTTTCTATTGTAGTTGGATCTTATGATGTTTCCCCCCTCTACTCTCTTGTGATTAATTGAGTTTCCCCTTTGAAGTTATCTTATCGGATTGAGTCTTTTATGAGAACACTTGATGTATGTCTTGTCGTGATTATCTATGGTGACAATGGGATATCATGTGCCACTTGATGTATGTTTTGGTGATCAACTTGCCGGTTTCGTGACATTGGGAACCTATGCATAGGGGTTGGCACACGTTCTTGACTCTCCGATAGAAACTTTGGGGCACTCTTTGAAGTACTTTTATGTTGGTTGGATGAATCTGAGATTGTGTGATGCATATCGTATAACCATGCCCACGGATACTTGAGGTGACAATGGAGTATCTAGGTGACATTAGGGTTTTGGTTGATTTGTGTCTTAAGGTGTTATTCTAGTATGAACTCTATGATGGATCGAGCGGAAAGAATAGCTTTATGTTATTTTACTACGAACTCTTGAATAGATAGAACAGAAAGGATAACTTTGAGGTGGTTTCGTACCCTACTATAATCTCTACGTTTGTTCTCCGCTATTAGTGGCTTTGGAGTGACTCTTTGTTGCATGTTGAGGGCTTGTCATATTATCTATCTATGTTATTATTGTTGAGAGAACTTGCACTAGTGAAAGTATGAACCCTAGGCCTTGTTTCCTATCATTGCAATACTGTTTACGCTCACTTTTACCTTTAGTTGCCTTGCTGTTTTTATATTTTCATATTACAAAAACCTATATCTACTATCTATTTTGCACTTGTATCACCATCTATTCGCCGAACTAGTGCACCTATACAATTTACCATTGTATTGGGTGTGTTGGGGACACAAGAGACTCTTTGTTATTTGGTTGTCGGGTTGCTTGAGAGAGACCATCTTCATCCTACGCCTCCCACGGATAGATAAACCTTAGGTCATCCACTTGAGGGAAATTATCTACTGTCCTACAAACCTGTGCACTTGCAGGCCCAACAACGTCTACAAGAAGAAGGTTGTGTAGTAGACATCACGGTTCAACATGGCGATACTAAAGGAGGACCGGGAGGCAGAGGCTCAACTCGACGCGGAGCGCGCGCATGCCGCTGCCATCGAGGCTCTCCTGCAGGCAGAACCGGATGTCGTGGATGTGAACCAGGCGGTGGAGGCTCAACTTGAGGCGGAGCGCGCGGATGCCGCTGTCGTCGAGGCCCTCCTGCAGGCGGAACCGGGCGTCCTGGACATGAACCGGGCGGCAGAGGCTCGACTCGACGCAGAGGGCGCGGATGCCGCTCTCATCAACGCCCTCCTGCGGGCGGAACCGGAAGTCCTGGACTTGAACCGGGCGGCAGAGGCTCGACTCAACGCGGAGCACGCGGATGCCGCTCTCATCGACGCCCTCCTGCAGGCGGAACCGGAAGTCCTGGACTTGAACCGGGCGGCGGAGGCTCGACTTGACGCGGAGCGCGCGGATGCCGCTGCCATCGAGGCCCTCCTGCAGGTGGAACCGGACGTCCTCGACTTGAACCGGGCTGTGCTCTCGTCCGTACAGAGCGCCCGCACGCTCCACTTGAACGAGTAGCTGGAGATCAAGGACAACCACGGTGCGAATACACACGTCGGCAGCGACGGCTGGTTCGCGCCGGCAGCCAAAGACGACGAGGCCATCTCTTTCCGCGAGCAGTGATAGTTTTTCTTTATGTTGTTGTTTTTATTATTATGGATCTTTTGCTGTGTAAAAACATACTATTTGTTTTGCAAGTCACCTGAGTCTACCATTTCAGGTGGTTGGATGAATATCCTACGTCTCCTAACCCTTCTTTCCTTCTTCCTCACCTCTTCTTCTTCCCCAACAGACCATCGCACAGGCCGTATGGATACTCCGGTTGGATAAACATACTCTATGAAAGAAAATTATGTGTCAGTGATAGGATGGCTGAGTTTGGTTTGTTCACATGCGATAGCACGTGTCAATGAGGGTGCATTCCCTTGGTTGGGTTTGTGGCATGCAGGAGCAAAGTGTGAGGGTGCGGTGCGACCGCGGCGTGCAGGAGCGACCGTCTGAGGGTACGGTGCGACCGCGATAGCCGTGCGCAAGTGTACCTCCTTCTCATTTTGAAAACTTTAGGCAAGCTTGGCAAAAATGTGTGGCGAAGTTTGGCAATGCAAGGCCTAGACCCAAACAGGATAAGTACGTACTACCTCTGTCCGGGTTTATTGGGCCCCATTGTATTTCGTGCCAAATTTTGACCATAGATTAAACTAAGAAAATGTTCACGCATGTCACCAAACATTATATTTTTCAAAACTATGTTCAAATACGAATCCAATGAGATAATTTTTCTTGACATGCATTAACATTTTGTTAGTTAAATCTTTAGTCAAAATTTGGCACAAACTATAAAAGGGACCTATAAACCAGGACGGAGGTACTACGTACTAGGAGTACTAGTGTTAAAAAATAAAGGCGGGGTTTTCCTTCGATACAAATCCTTGTTTCACGTGTCAATTAATGCGTATTTTTTTCTCGAAAGACCAAAGAGCTAACCATCTCACTCCTCATCGCTTGATTAATGCAGTGCCATGCAAACGGACCTTCTCACTTCCGCATGCATGCAGGGGATATTAATGTCCTTGGTTGCTAAACCCATCAATTTTGCCTCGATTAGTGTTAGTGGCCCTTTGCAAATTGTAATTTTGATATACTGGCCTTGTGTACAAAAAAATGGAGGTAGTAACTATATTTGAATTCCTTGCCCATTGCGGTGACGTCGACGACTTTTTTTTGTGGTTTGGTGAAGTGCGTTCGACGGAGAACACCATTGAAGGAGACCATGGTAAGTCGTTCGCAACTGCCGCCTGCAAGCCGAGACAACCGCCTTATTTGCATCCAGGAAGTCCTTTACTAGTACTAATACTAGGAGTACTAGTGCGGTGAGATGGTTTCTCGAAGAAGACGATGGAGAAGCGGAGTCAGCGAAGCGTGAAATGATAGTTGCTTCGTCCGTGCTTTGTGATTTGACGCCTCACTGCTTTGTGATTTGTGATAGAAGGGACATGGGAGTAGACTCTGTGCTCTATATTGTACTACTCCTACATGCGTCCAAGCATGGGAGAAAGAGGAGAGACATTGTATTTTTCTATTCCCTCAATCAATCAATCGGGGAGCTTCGGTTCCATCTTTTTGGCTTTGGCAACGCCGTCCACAATGGTTCCCACGATGCCAAAAGCTATTTTCACATTTGGCTACACATTGTGGATGCCCTTAACCGTACCACTTGGTTTTGCTCCTGTGTGCTATCTATACAAATCTCAATTATATTGATCTAAAAAATTATAGAATCAAAGATTAGTAAAAAGGAGGTGATTTTGCCGCGCGGATGGCGGGGGAGGTTTCTTATTTTTGGAGGACGTTGTCCTGGCGGTTTGCTAACATGCGGTCCCACGTGTCAGTGCTTTACCAAGCTGATCCATGTCCCACATGAGGCAGAACAACGGCAGAAGCAACACGTGGTTAAGTTGAAGAAGATGAGGGAGAAGCGACCAAGCTGATCCACGTCCCACATGAGGCAGAACAACGGCAGAAGCAACACGTGGCTAAGTTGAAGAAGATGAGGGAGAAGCGGATTCAGCAACGAGTGAAATGATGGTTGCTTCGTCCCTCCAACTTCTTTTTTTAGCATTATTACTTCATCCGTCCAACTTAACTGCGGGAAAGGTGCAGCTTTGTGATTTGACACCTCATTGCTCATTACTACGCCGGCGCCATGACTGGGGTGCTTCACCCCGGCTGCTCTGCACTGTATTCCGGTATGGCACGTGGACCCGGTAGCTTGATGTCCCACATGTCGGCGAAAGGGGCTAGAAGATTTATGAAAGCGAGCGCTCCACTCTTATAACGGAGGAGTAGACGACACGACGGCCCAGTGAACTGTCACTTGTACTGTATAGTACTATAGTTTTGATGTTTCGCACGATCCATTGATACAAACCCGATTAAACAGGAAAGGGCGGCATTTTTCCCGCGCGGTAGATAATACTGGCCATACATTTCAAAGGCAATTTTAATGTATGCAAACTGAATAATTATAAGTAACAATATGATATCTAGTAAAACTAAAAACATATATGATTTATTGTGTTAGAGTGTAGTAGTAGTGTTGTATTGCATAGTTGTTAGATGTAACATGCGAGAACGTGTAGAGATGTAGGTTTGGAGGGCCTACAGAGAGAAAAGCGTAGTATGGTCACCGAACTTCAGAATAAGCTGATTACGGTCACTATATACGTTTTGCGGTGATTATCCGGTCACTTGCTCACAGTTCAGCATCGGATTGAACTCTGTTGACCGGCCAAATAGTCTGCGTGGCGCCATGTTGACTAGTTAAATTGACCATGTTCCTTGTGGGTCCCACCTGTCAGTTCGCATAGGGAAAAGGTCAGATAAACACAAATTTACGCAGGCGCGACAAGGCTCCAACCCATGCGCGGGAATCACCTGGTTGTGTATGTGTCTGTCAGGGCCTGATGTGTGCGCATGCACGTGTAGGTTGAGCACTTGAGCATGAGAGTGTGTGTTGGTCGTGTGGTGTACTGGTGTGTGCATGCATGCGTGCGTGTGTGCGTGTGAGTGTTGCGTGCGTGCGTGGCTGCGTGTGTATGTGTGAGTGTTGCGTGCGTGCGTGCGTGGGTGCATGTGTTTGTGTGATTGTTGCGTGGATGGAGTTCGTGTGCATCGTGCGTGTGTGTATAATCACCACACCAGCTCATGTGTGTTAAAACAGACGGCTCAGCATACCAATACAAGGCCACATTGTCCGTTGTGCCCGCGGTCATGACTTCGCACCACCGTCAAAATATTTTTTGTCGTTTGTTTTCATTCTTACTAGCAAGATGCATGTGCGTTGCACGTAACATCAAGATGCATTTGTATGACTTGTTTATCTTGTGAGAGAAAAGGATGAACAAGGGAAGGCCTTATTTTCAAATGTGGAGAGGTGTGGGGGTACCTTTTTGCAAAACTGCCATAGTTTCTTTCCTATCCGTCAGATATAAATCGGACGGCCTATACTGCACGATGGTAGGCACACCATCATCACCAACTCTGTTTTTTATAAGAGTGTATTTTATGTATTTTATAATAGTGTAGATGTAGAGTAGATACAAGTCGACAGGTGGGCACGATGTTAGTGAGATAATGTGATGCAACACTAGATCAGGTGCCACGTGGAGCGTTCAACTGGTCAACTAGTCATGTCATGAGCAAATACAAAGTTGTATGGTGAGCCCGTGACTGTATAATAACCACTAAACGTAAACGGTGACCGTAATGAGTGGATTATGAAGTCCAATGTATGTATCGTGCTTTCACTTCAAATACAATGATCGTCATTGCATATATCGCGAGAGAAAGATGAAACACGCGTGAATTTTCTGGGGGCTTACTTTTAGAGGACATGGAGATAGTTTTGTGTGCATACGTGAAAGGGGCGTACAGGGGGGGTATGCGATGGAGAGAGAGATGCTCTTCGTATCTCTTTATTATGACTAACTTTGTATATAGTATAAAAATATACAAATTCACAGTACGGAATAAATATCATTGTGGGCACAATGCAATGCAAATTAGCGTTCGTACTCCTCCATATAACTTTGTAATGTTGTATATATGTAGAAACTCTAAAATAATTTTTTGGCCACA
Source organism: Triticum dicoccoides (assembly GCF_002162155.2). Taxonomy (NCBI): domain Eukaryota; kingdom Viridiplantae; phylum Streptophyta; class Magnoliopsida; order Poales; family Poaceae; genus Triticum; species Triticum dicoccoides. The sequence goes on along the minus strand of NC_041393.1, from coordinate 277,077,887 downwards.
CTTTATTCAAAAGGAATGTTGTATGCGAAATAAACGTGAAGAGAGGACTTTTTAGATCAATGGGGTACGTGATGTAACATGTGTGAATGTGTAGTTGATGCATTTGGCGGGGCCTAGAGAGGTATGTGTGTGTATTACGTATTCGAGAGAGGCATGGATAGAGGGGCCGAAGGGGGAGGGGGAGATATAGCACGAGAAATGAGGGTGGTCTAGAGAGAGAGAGACGAATATGACGTCACGACAAGATATTCCATTCCCTTGAGTGTGTATATGCAAGGGGGGGAATAGAGGCACCAGGAGAATTTTTTTATGTGTGTGGTGTTTGTGTTGGTATGTGTGGGTGTGAGAAGATAATGAGACGTGGGGGCGGAGGGTGTGTCACCGCGTGAGGTCCGGTGGGTCGAGATGAGGCCCTTTGTTCGGTTCCATCCTGCACCACATTGGTCGGCCCATGACACATTTAGGAAGACCCATGGATGACTAGTCGTACAAGAAAAAGATAGCAGAATTGTGAAGGACTCTGTGTCCACTAACAAAGCCGGCTAGGATTTGTAACCCTAGGTTCTAGACTAAGGTAACCCCTCTATCTCTGATATTACTATTCATCCAACCTAACTTTAAGGGGCATCCTACAGAATGCTCTGCTAGAATCATACTAGTTGATTAGGAAGAGAGGTGTGAGATAATGCGTGAGAGACAGGCGTAAAGATAATGTGCGTACATGAGACACGTAGGCAGGTCCATGTATATAGAAAGGGTCGATGAGGATTGTGCGTGTGTATGTTTGCGAGAGGAAGAGTGCTTGTGATAAAGGTTAGTGAAAACAGTTGTAAATGGTTACGAGAGGGAGGGAGGGTTATATCTAGAGAATGTGTGCGAGAAAGACACCTCGGGAGCGAGTGTGTGAGCATGTGTGAGAGACCACCGATGGAGAGTGAAACTACACGTAAAAGACTGCTCTACACATTGATTAAAGATATAAATTGTATCCAAATATTAGGATGGGATCATGATATTTGCAATTCGCGTAAGGAGCGGTCATTGATCCATCAGACATCTAGATTCTATCAAATTTGAGCATGTCTATGTTATTATTCGACACAATTGATCCACATAGTTAGTATTTTGAACTCCAGACAATGCATCGCTTTAGCAATCGAATATAAACGTGAGTATAGTTCATGTTGTGTGTGTAAAGCACATTATACATACGAAAGTTACACAATGAAAATTTATAAATAGCTACCTATGAACTAGTATACATTTGAATTCAACCTAAGGTGGTTTAAAAAAATCGAATTCAACATGAAGTCCATTCAATTATTTGAATTTGATATCATGGCATTTGTAAACCATACCTAAACTATGGGGGTACCAATCTTTGCTCTGATTTTGTACATAATAGCATATGTAGTCGTGTACAAAATAGATTCAAATTTAGCTCCTCCATTCCAAAATAATCAGTTATAGGATTTTCAAGTGTCAAAATTCAAAAGGAAGCGGATAATTTAATGAGGTTTTCAAACATACAATGTCAAATATAACGTTGTCTATTTAGGTCAATCCTCATAGTTCAAGAGTACTCTAAATGTGAATGCTTGTGTTTCAAAATTTCGAACGAAGCGCCAAAAGAGCCTCTACTCGCCCGAAACCGCGTGAGACCAATGTTTGGTAGTACAAGGAAATTACTTTTCTAATAACTCCGACCTGTGAAACCTACCGGCCCGACGTCCAAAGGTCTAAACCGGGTAGGTTTGTAGCTTCATCTAGACGCCACGCAACCGCCTCCAAAAAACATTCATACACAATGGCCGCCTAAGCACACATGCGTGCGGTGATGACCTACAAGTATAGGGGATCGCAACAGTTTTTGAGGGTAGAGTATTCAACCCAAATTTATTGATTCGACACAAGGGGAGCCAAAGAATATTCTCAAGTATTAGCAGCTGAGTTGTCAATTCAACCACACCTGGAAACTTAGTATCTGCAGCAAAGTGTTTAGTAGCAAAGTAATATGATAGTGGTGGTAACGGTAACAAAAGTAAAGACAGTAAAAGCAATGTTTTTGGTATTTTGTAGTGATTGTAACAGTAGCAACGGAAAAGTAAATAAGCGAGAACCAGTATATGGAAAACTCGTAGGAACCGGATTAGCGATGGATAATTTGTCGGATGTGGTTCATCATGTAGCAGTCATAACATAGGGTGACACAGAACTAGCTCCAGTTCATCAATGTAATGTAGGCATGTATTCCGTATATAGTCATACGTGCTTATGGAAAAGAACTTGCATGACATATTTTGTCCTACCCTCCCGTGGCAGCGGGGTCCTATTGGAAACTAAGGGATATTAAGGCCTCCTTTTAATAGAGAACCGGAACAAAGCATTAGCACATAGTGAATACATGAACTCCTCAAACTATGGTCATCACCGGGAGTGGTCCCGATTATTGTCACTTCGGGGTTGCCGGATCATAACACATAGTAGGTGACTATAGACTTGCAAGATAGGATCTAGAACACACATATATTCATGAAAACATAATAGGTTCAGATCTGAAATCATGGCACTCGGGCCCTAATGACAAGCATTAAGCATAGCAAAGTCATAGCAACATCAATCTCAGAACATAATGGATACTAGGGATCAAACCCTAACAAAACTAACTCGATTACATGATAAATCTCATCCAACCCATCACCGTCCAGCAAGCCTATGATGCAATTACTCAGGCACGGCGGTGAGCATCATGAAATTGGTGATGGAGGATGGTTGATGATGATGACGGCGATGAATCCCCCTCTCCGGAGCCCCGAACGGACTCCAGATCAGCCCTCCCGAGAGAGATTAGGGCTTGGCGGCGGCTCCGTATCGCAAAACGCGATGATTTCTTCTCTCTGATTTTTTTCTCCCCGAAAGCCAATATATGGAGTTGGAGTTGGCGTCGGAGGGCCACCAGGGGGCCCACGAGGTAGGGGGCGCGCCCAGGGGGCGCCCCCCACCCTCGTGAGCAGGGTGTGGGGCCCTTGGTCTTCATCTTTTGCGAGGATTTTTCTTTATTCTTTCTAAGGTGTTCCGTGGAGTTTCAGGATATTCCGAGAATTTTTATTTTCTGCACAAAAAACAACACCATGGCAGTTCTGCTGAAAACAGCGTCAGTCCGGGTTAGTTCCATTCAAATCATACAAGTTAGAGTCCAAAACAAGGGCAAAAGTGTTTGGAAAAGTAGATACGACGAAGACGTATCAACTCCCCCAAGCTTAAACCCTTGCTTGTCCTCAACCAATTCAGTTGACAAACTGAAAGAGAAAAGGAAAACTTTTACAAACTCTGTTTGCTCTTGTTGTTGTTAACATGAAAAGCCAGCATTCAAGTCTCAGCAATTATTATGAATTAACCATACTCACAATGACACGTAGGTCTCACAATTACTCATATCAATAGCATATTCAGCTAGCGAGCCATAATAATAAAACTCGGGTGAAAACACTTTCTCAAAATAATCATAACATGATATAACAAAATGGTATCTCGCTAGCCCTTTCTGAGACCGCAAAACATAAATGCAGAGCACCTTTAAAGATCAAGGACTGACTAAACATTGTAATTCATGGTAAAAGAGATCCAGTCAAGTCATACCCAATATAAACCAATAATAATGAATGCAAACGACAGTGTGCTCTCCAGTGGGTGCTTTTAATAAGAAGGGTGATGAGTCAACATAAAAGTAAATGGATAGGCCCTTCGCAGAGGGAAGCAGGGATTTGTAGAGGTGCCAGAGCTCGGTTTTGAAATAGAGATAAATTGTATTTTGAGCGGCATACTTTCATTGTCAACATAACAACTAAAAGACGATGATATCTTCCATGCTAAACAGATTATAGGCAGTTCCCAAACAGAATGGTAAAGTTTATACTCCCCTTCATCCACAAGCATCAATCCATGGCTTGCTCGAAACAACGAGTGCCTCCAACATTCAACGGGTCCCAAGGGGAGTTTTGTTTGCAGTTATTTTGATTTAGTTTCCATAAAGCATGGGACTGGGCATCCCGGATACCAGCCATTTTCTCGTGAATGAGGAGCGGAGTCCACTCCTCTTGAGAATAACCCGCCTAACACTGAAGATAAGGGCATCTCTAGTTGACATATGAGCTAATCGAGCATGCAAAACAGAATGTTTATTTGAAGGTTTAGAGTTTGGCACATACAAATTTACTTGGAACGGCAGGTAAATACCGCATATAGGTAGGTATAGTGGACTCATATGGAATAACTTTCGGGTTTAAGGAGTTTGGATGCACAAGCAGTATTCTCGCTTAGTACAAGTGAAGGCTAGCAAAAGACTGGGAAGCGACCAACTGAGAGAGCGACAACAGTTGTAAACATGCATTAAAATTAATTCACACCGAGTACAAGCATGAGTAGGATATAATCCACCATGAACATAAATATCATGAAGGCTATGTTGATTGGATTCAACTACATGCGTGAACATGTGCCAAGTCGAGTCACTCAATGCATTTAAAGGAGGATACCACCCCATCATACCACATCATAATCATTCTAATAGCATGTTGGCACGCAAGGTGAACCATTATAACTCATAGCTAATCAAGCATGACACAAGCAACTATAATCTCTAAATGTCATTGCAAATATGTTTACTTCATAATAGCTGAATCAGGAACGATGAATCATCATATTTACAAAAACAAGAGAGGTCGAGTTCATACCAGCTTTTCTCTTCCCAATAAGTCCATCATATATCATCATTATTGCCTTTCACTTGCACGACCGAATGGTGTGTATAATAATAAGAGTGCACGTGCATTGGACTAAGCTGGAATCTGCAAGCATTCAACTCAAGAGAGAAGACAAGTAATATGGGCTCTAAGTTAAATAAACAATCATGCATATAAGAGCCACTAAGCATTTTCAATATGGTCTTCTCGACCCCCCAAAGAAAGGAAAAGAAATAAAAACTATTTACACGGGAAAGCTCCCAACAAGTAAAAAGAAGAACGGGAAATATTTTTGGGTTTTCTTTTTAATTCTACTACAAGCATGAAAAGTAAAGTAACTAATTTTTTTGGTTTTTCTTAAAGTTTATCAAACACACAAGAAGAAAGCAGAAAAAAGAAATTTAAACTAGTATGGATATTACAGTGAAAGAGTATGAGCACTGACATCTAGCAATGAGTGTGTGTGTGAACATAAATGTAATGTCGGTGGGAAATACATACTCCCCCAAGCTTAGGCTTTTGGCCTAAGTTGGTCTATTGCCAGGGATGGCCTGGCGGGTACCCGTAAGTGAAACTGCGGTCGTACCGTGACGCAGCGGCTATCGCCGCCTGAGATGTAGCGTGGAGTCGAGCAGCCTCCACTCTCCTTTCGTACTCATCTGCCTCCTCTCTGGTAATAATATATCTTCTTTTTGCTTGTGAATCAAAGAAAGCAGGAGCAGGAAGAGCAATATGGACTACACGACGTCTGTCAAAGATTAGTCGATACTGGAGAGGTGGTTCAGTCCTCTCAACAAACTGGTGGGAAACCATAGAATAAAAATCTAAATAAGAAGGGGGTAACTCCATGTCACCCTCACGAATGTCTACCTCAAGAAAATTAGCTAAGCGGGTTGCATAAATTCCTCCAAAGAAGTCTCCACTATGTCTATTCTGATGCAACCTACGAGCTACTATGGCTCCCAAATGATAAGATTGGTCTCCTAACACAGCACTCTGGAGAATACTGAGATCAAGGACACACATGTGACATGCTTCATCCTTAGCATTTATGCATCTACCTATGAAGAGAGCAAAATAATGTATAGCGGGAAAGTGAATGCTCCCTATAGTAGCTTGCATTATATCTCTAGATTCCCCCATAGTTATTCTAGCAAGAAAGTCTCTATATTCAGATTTAGGGGGATCCCTGACATTATCCCGGGATGGAAGTTTGCAAGCAGAAGTAAAATCCTCTAAGTCCATGGTATAAGATTTATCATAAAGGTCAAACATGACTGAAAGAGAATTTCGCAAAGTTAAAAACTCAAACCTCCTCACAAATGAACTTGTGAGATCATGATACTGGGGGCATTTGTCAGCTTCCAAGTCCTCAAGACCGGCGTTACTCAAATATGCGCTAAATTCTTCTTTGATTCCCACTTGATTCATAAAATTTTCCGACAGACATTCACAGGGCCTCACAGGAGCGTCTCTTGGTGGTTCCTCGTCAGCATCATGTATTGCAAGTCTGGGACCTTGCTTCCTTGAAGGACCACCTTGGAACATCCTCCTAAGCATATTGTTTCCTCTGAAAAATTTCTGAAACTTTTAGTAACTTCAAATAAAAGTGAACTAACTTCAATAAGATTGATAGCAACAACTCCCACAAGTGCCTAGGGCCTATATAAAGCATTGGAACTACTTGGAACCATAAAAATCTGTCATGCAAGCTCAAGAACATGGTCACCTATGCAGCACCAATTTGCAAAGAATAAAGCACTAGAACAAAAACTAATTGGACCAATGGAGGAGTCATATACCAAGGAACAATCTCCACAAGCAGTTTTGCAAGAGGTGCTTTGAGCAAGGAGATCGAAAATCACAGCAACGGGGGCTGGAACTCGTGCGTGAGTTGGTTTTTCGTGTTTGTGTTAGACGGAGGAAGAATATGGGTGCAGGAATAAGTGGAGGAGGGCCACCGTGGCCCCACGAGGCAGGGGGCGCGCCCAGGGGGGTAGGGCGCGCCCTCCACCCTCGCGGCCAGGTGGCAGCTCCCCCCGTGGTAATTTTTGCACAACAAATTCTCAAATATTCCCGAAAAAATCATATTAAATTGGCATGGCATTCTAAGGACTTTTATTTTCGGGACATTTTTATATTGCACGGGTAAGTCAGGAAACAGACAGAAAAATATTATTTTACTTTATTTCTACTAAATAACAGAAAATATAAAGAGGGTACAGAAAGTTGTGCTTCTAGTTTCATCCATCTCGTGATCATCAAAATGAACCCACTAACAAGGTTGATCAAGTCTTGTTAACAAACTCATTCCGAATAATCCCGGAACCGGAGAAATTTTGAATGACACTAAGTTACCTCAACGGGGATATGAAAATCCCCAACAATAAGAATATCGTACTTTTTCTTGACAGTAGGGAGAGGAAATTCAAAGCCTCCAAATATAATCGATGGAACTTTTCCAATAGAGTTGATACTATAAACTTGAGGTTGTTTCCTCGGAAAATGCACCGTGTGCTCATTGCCATTAACATGAAAAGTGACATTGCCTTTGGTGCAATCAATAACGGCCCCTGCAGTATTAAGGAAAGGTCTTCCAAGAATAATAGACATACTATCATCCTCGGGAATATCAAGAATAACAAAGTCCGTTAAAATAGTAACGTTTGCAACCACAACAGGCACATCCTCACAGATACCGACAGGTATAGCAATTGATTTATCAGCCATTTGCAAAGATATTTCAGTAGGTGTCAACTTATTCAAGTCAAGTCTACGATATAAAGAGAGAGGCATGACACTAACACCGGCTCCAAGATCACATAAAGCAGTTTTAACATAATTTCTTTTAATGGAGCATGGTATAGTAGGTACTCCGGGATCTCCAAGTTTCTTTGGTATTCCACCCTTAAAAGTATAATTAGCAAGCATGGTGGAAATTTTAGCTTCAGGTATCTTTCTTTTATTAGTAATAATATCCTTCATATACTTAGCATAAGGATTTGTTTTGAGCACATCAGTTAATCGCATACGCAAAAAGATGGGTCTAATCATTTCACCAAAGCGCTCAAAATCCTCATCATCCTTTTTCTTGGATGGTTTCGAAGGAAAAGGCATGGGTTTCTAAACCCATGGTTCCCTTTCTTTACCATGTTTCCTAGCAACGAAGTCTCTATTATCATAACGTTGATTCTTTGATTGTGGGTTATCAAGATCAACAGCAGGTTCAACTTCTACATCATTATCATTACTAGGTTGAGCATCAACATGAACATTATCATTAACATTATCACTAGGTTCATGTTCATCACCTGATTGTGTTTCAGCATCAGAAACAGAGATGTCATTTGGATTCTCAGGTGGTTCAGCGATAGGTTCACTAGAAGTTTGCAAAGTCCTATCATTTTTCTTTTTCTTCCTCTTAGAAGAACTAGGTACATCAATATTGTTTCTCTGAGAATCTTGCTCGATTCTCTTAGGGTGGCCTTCAGGATACAAAGGTTCCTGATTCATTCTACCAGTTCTAGTAGCCACTCTAACAGCATAATCATTTTTCTTACTATTCATTTCATCAAGCACTTCTTTCTGAGCTTTAAGTACTTGTTCTACTTGAGTGGTAACCATAGAAGCATGTTTGCTAACAAGTTTAAGTCACCTCTAATATCAGCCATATAATCACCCAAGCGTTTAATCATAAAGGTATTCTGTTTTAATTGTCTACCAAAATAAGCATTAAAGTCATCTTGCTTAAACATAAAGTCATCAAACTCATCCAAGCACTGACTAGCAATTTTAGTAGGAGGGACTTCAGCTTTATCATATCTATAGAGAGAATTTACCTTTACTACATGTGTCGGGATATCGGGCGGTTCTTCATTAAATAAGTAATTGAGATCATATACTTCTTCAACAGGAGGTAAATTAAGACCATGTATTTCTTCAATAGGAGGTAAATTCTTAACATCTTCAGCTTTAATACCTTTTTCTTTCATAGATTTCTTTGCCTCTTGCATGTCTTCAGGGCTGAGAAATAGAACACTTCTCTTCTTCGGAGTTGGTTTAGGAATAGGCTCAGTAATTGGAACAAGAACTGGCTCAGGAGGTAGCTCGGGAGGTGCCCAATTATTTTCATTTGCCAACGTATTATTCAATAGAAGTTCAGCGTCATCCGGTGTTCTTTCCCTGAAAAGAGAACTAGCACAACTATCCAGGTAATCTCTGGAAGCATCAGTTAGTCAATTATAAAAGATATCAAATATTTCAGGTTTCTTAAGAGGATGATCAGGCAAAGCATTAAGTAACTTGAGAAGCCTCCCCCAAGCTTGTGGGAGACTCTCTTCTTCAATTTGCACAAAATTGTATATTTCCCTCAAGGCAGCTTGTTTCTTATGAGCGGGGAAATATTTAGCAGAGAAGTAATAAATCATATCCTGGGGACTTTGCACACAACCAGGATCAAGAGAATTATACCATATCTTAGCATCACCCTTTAATGAGAACGGAGGAAAGATCTTAAGTAAATAAAGATAGCGCGATCTCTCATTATTTGTAAATAGGGCAGCTATATCATTTAACTTAGTAAGATGTGCCACAACAGTTTCAGGTTCATAGCCATAAAAAGGATCAGATTCAACCAAAGTAATTATATCTGGATCAACAGAAAAATCATAATAGTCCTGATCAGGAACACAGATAGGTGAAGTAGCAAAAGCAGGGTCAGGTCTCATTCTACCTCTAAAAGATTCTTTACTCCATTTAACTAGCAACCTCTTACGTTCACGTTTATCCTCGCAAGCAAGAATAGCTTCAGAAGATTCAGCATCAAAAAGATAACCCTCAGGAATAGCAGGCATAGGTTCATCATCACTAACATCATCGTGTTCAGGTTCAATAATTTCTCTTTCTCTAGACCTAGCGATTTGCTCATCAAGAAATTCACCAAGTGGCACAGTAGTATCAAGCATAGAAGTAGTTTCATCATAAGTATCATGCATAGCAGAAGTGGCATCATCAATAACATGCGACATATCAGAATCAATAGCAGTAGGTTTAGGTGTCACAAATTTACTCATAACAGAAGGAGAATCTAGTGCAAGGCTAGATGGCAGTCCCTTACCTCCCCTCGTAGTTGACGGCAAAATAGTAGTTCGATCATCTTTCAAGTTCTTCATAGTGTCCAGCAGATATAAATCCCAAGTGACTCAAAGAATAGAGCTATGCTCCCCAGCAACGGTGCCAGAAAATAGTCTTGATGACGCACAAGTATAGGGGATTGCAACAGTTTTCGAGGGTAGAGTATTCAACCCAAATTTATTGATTCGACACAAGGGGAGCCAAAGAATATTCTCAAGTATTAGCAGCTGAGTTGTCAATTCAACCACACCTAGAAACTTAGTATCTGTAGCAAAGTGTTTAGTAGAAAAGTAATATGATAGTGGTGGTAACGGTAACAAAAGTAAATACAGTAAAAAGCAATGTTTTTGGTATTTTGTAGTGATTGTAACAGTAGCAACGGAAAAGTAAATAAGCGAGAACCGGTATATGGAAAACTCGTAGGCACCGGATTAGCGATGGATAATTATGCCAGATGTGGTTCATCATGTAGAAATCATAATATAGGGTGACACAGAACTAGCTCCAGTTCATCAATGTAATGTAGGCATGTATTCCGTATATAGTCATACGTGCTTATGGAAAAGAACTTGCATGACATCTTTTGTCCTACCCTCCCGTGGTAGCGGGGTCCTATTGGAAACTAAGGGATATTAAGGCCTCCTTTTAATAGAGAACTGGAACAAAGCATTAGCACATAGTGAATACATGAACTCCTCAAACTATGGTCATCACCGGGAGTGGTCCCGATTATTGTCACTTCACGGTTGCTGGATCATAACACGTAGTAGGTGACTATAGACTTGCAAGATAGGATCTAGAACACACATATATTCATGAAAACATAATAGGTTCAGATCTGAAATCATGGCACTCGGGCCCTAGTGACAAGCATTAAGCATAGCAAAGTCATAGCAACATCAATCTCAGAACATAATGGATACTAGGGATCAAACCCTAACAAAACTAACTCGATTACATGATAAATCTCATCCAACCCATCACCGTCCAGCAAGCCTATGATGCAATTACTCACGCACGGCGGTGAGCATCATGAAATTGGTGATGGAGGATGGTTGATGATGACGACGGCAACGAATCCTCCTCTCCGGAGCCCCGAACAGACTCCAGATCAGCCCTCCCAAGAGAGATTAGGGCTTGGCGGCGGCTCCGTATCGTAAAACGCGATGATTTCTTCTCTATGATTGTTTCTCCCCGAAAGCCAATATATGGAGTTGGAGTTGGCATCAGAGGGCCACCAGGGGGGCCACGAGGTAGGCGGCGCGCCCAGGGGGGTGCCCCCCACCCTCGTGAGTAGGGTGTGGGCCCCCTGGTCTTCATCTTTTGCGAGGATTTTTCTTTATTCTTTCTAAGGTGTTCCATGGAGTTTCAGGACATTCCGAGAATTTTTATTTTCTGCACAAAAAACAACACCATGGCAGTTCTGCTGAAAACAGCGTCAGTCCGGGTTAGTTCCATTCAAATCATACAAGTTAGAGTCCAAAACAAGGGCAAAAGCAAAAGTGTTTGGAAAAGTAGATACGACGGAGACGTATCACGCGGCTGAAATCGCTCCCGTCCACTATTTGGGACACCTGGGATTACCATCCTACCCCCGACCCGCAGTAGGTCTGAAATTTAAGAGGGGGGCAAAGTTTGTACTTTCCCCAAATTTCAAACAAGCGCGTCCCATCTTCTGTTCAAAAAAGGCAAAAACAAGCGTGTCCCAGGCTGAAACATGGTTCCCCCCCACCCGTCCGATTCCCCATTCGTACTCCGTGGGCGCCAAAACTACCTCTCCACCAGCCGCGATACCCCGGCGTCCTTCGTCCGCCACCCCATCCCACCCATCAACCGCCGCCCTCCTCCATCACGCCGGAGCCGATACCCCGACATCATCGTCCAGCGCAACCTCAACCGCAACGCCCTCCATGGCTAGTAGTTGAAGCCAAGGCCGAGCCGTCCGTACCAGAGCCAGTTCAACCACGCCGTCCTATGCCTCACCACTGCCGCTCCAACTTCGCCACCCTCCACCGCACCGGAGCTGTTCCTGCTACGCCGTCCTTCGCCGCCTCGGATCTGCTTCCCCTCCGCCGACATACAGCCACGGCAACACAGTCAACAATTTGGCCATGGGTTCGTCCAAGCCTGCATCCTCCAGAACATCGGTTTCCCCGGTAAAAACAAGAAGATCGGCGTGACATGTGGCGGTGACCACACCGGCAACCGAAGAAGGTACTCCTCTTCCCTTATTTGTGCAAATCTTACGTCTCTGCTTGCACAATATTCATCCCATAGAAGACACTAGTTGACTGCTTCTTCTTGATACTAGATGTTCCTAGTAACTCACGATGCACAAGGTTTCTCCTCATATACTATTTCACCTTAGCTAGAGGTCCGTCGCCCCACTGAATTTCAATTTCTGGCTAGTTGATTCCCAATTAACGGAAGCATTCCCCGGCGTAACAGGCGCTAGTATGACTATTACGCCGGGGAAGCAGCACCTTGGTGTTTATATTAGGGGCGTCTGCGGCCTAGAGCTACTGGCGCCCGATCTGGAGGTCGGTCGGGATTAAAGGGATGGCTTGGGGGCGCTGCCAAGCACGGCGGTGGTGTGAGGTCGATGGGAGGGCGGGGCGGCGAAGGCACGAGTCTGGGCCGGTGGTCGTTGGCGGTTCATGAAAGATCGTCAACAATGACTGGCGGGAGGTAGATGAAGGCCATCTGCCCGTTCCTTATAGATCGGACGGTTCATTAAAAAAATCGACTGACTTATTTATTTTTAGTCGACTGTTATCTTAGATATGACCACATGTGGTGGTGTGCTAGAGGAGTACCTGCATTTCCTGTGCTCATATATTACAAAATCATATGGAGTAGAATCTAATGTTGTTTGCCATGCAATGTTGTAGAGCTATCATATGTCTCCTATCATTTATTTTTAAGCCACCTGCTATTTGCTACTTTTACAGTGCACTAGTTCTGCACACACTTCACCCATACTCTCACTATTGTGTTTTTATGCAAGGGTATTTCAGACTCTCCTGCCGAAAGAGAAGCAGCAAAGAAAAGATAGAAGTCCCTCCAGCTTGGTATACGGGTAGGCAAGACACGTTAAAACGCTATAAAGGGTGTAGTGTCAGCAGATGGAGACGGTAAATGTAGCTCTGTAGTTGATGACCTCGCTCGCAATGAACCACCATCCCAGGTGCTTGCTTTATCTTCGTGGTGTCATATGTGGTTGCATGTTGGTGTCTAGCTTGTATTCGAAAGGCCGAAGTCGGTCTTTATTAAGATAAGGAAAGATATTTTTTACATGAACCACCATCTTGTGAGCACCAGAAGATAAATAGCTAGTCAAGGCACTGGCCGAGCCAGTGACAAGCCCAACAAAGACAGGCATCACCTGGAAGCCAACTAAAAATCCGCGATGGTGGCGAAGCAGCCCGCCTCCCACCAGGATCTCAGGTCCTAGATGATCATGTTCACCACTCCAGCCGGATGTCTAGCTTGTATTGCTTCCAATTTGGTTAAATTGCATCTGCTTAGCTTACACATTATACCTTTGAATATGACATGCCTTTATGTTTTTGGTACATACTAGTACATCAGTGTATTAACCATGTTCTTACATCAAACTAATGTTCTTGTGGATCCCTCATCAATCACTTATGATGAGGCAGGCAGGCAAGGGGACTACTCCTCATTTAAAGAATGTAGCGTTAGCATCCCGACATGATTCTCAAGAAACAAAAATGCTAGATGAAGATAGTGAACGTAGCTCTATAGTTGATTACAACATTTCCCCTACACTAGCATTTGCAGGTGCTTGCTCTAACTTGGCAGCATGATATGTGGTTGCATGTTGCATATGGTGTCTAGATTGTAATTCTTCCAATCTAGTTAAACTGCATGTGCTAGTCTGCTTAGCTTATACTCCTGTAAATGTGACATTATACCTGTTAATGTGACATGCCTTCCTGTATTTAGTACATAGTACATCTGTCTATTAAGCATGTCCTTACATAAAACTATTGTTTTTTTTGTATCCCGCATCAATCAATATGACGAGACACCTTTAGTATATGCAGTGCGATATTGGTTGCATCTTTCATATGATTTATAACATGCGCTGCTTCTAATTTGTTGAAATTCCATTTATGATGGGACGCTTTTAACTTGGCAGTCATATTGGTTGCATCTTTCATGTGGTGTCTAGCTTGCATTTCTTCTTATTTGTCGTCCTGTTTTTCGTACATATTCCATCCTGGTATCATGTGTTTGCCTTACATCAAAGTAGTGATTGTCAGTATCATGCATGAATGAGTTCTAAAGAGAGAATTTTATTGCTTTTTCTTGTCGGTTTTACTTGACAATTCAAAATCAATAAAGCGGAAGGAAGTTAGCAAGGCAGCGGATAAAGGTGCTCCTTCCAAACAGAGGGCCTCTACAGTTTCTACTCCTCCACACCCCCAAGATGATTTCCAAGACAACACATGCATAGACACTCAAAAAAGATGTGTTTATGATGAGCACGTCTCCCCTAGTGTAGCATCACTGGTGCTCCCTCTAACTTGGCACTGTTATATGTGGTTGCATGTTATGCGTGATTTCTAGCTTGTATTGCTTCTAATTTTGTTGAATTCCATCTGCTTACTTTACACATTATACTTGAATAAGACACGTGTTCATGTTTCTAGAACATACAATATCTGTCTATCACACCATGTTCTTACATAAAATTACTACTGTTGTGTAACCTGCAACAATCACTTATCATAAGACATGTTTGACTTCGGAGTGTGATATAGGTTACATCTCACATTCTTTTCTAGCTTGTACTACTAATTTGTTGAAATGGCACTTATGATGAGACAGTTTTAACTTGGTAGAGTGATATTATTTGCATCTTTCATATGGTGTCTAGATTTCATTGCTTCTAATTTGTTGAAATGCCTTCTCCTTAGTTTACACATCATAAGTTGTGAATATGCAATGTTGTGAATATGCAATGGCACTAATGATGAGAGACCTCTAACATGGTAGTGTGATGTTGTTTGCATCTTGCATATGATTTATTTCTTGTACTGCTTCACATTTGTTTAAACGCCATTTATGCTAAGACATTGTTAACTTGGCAGAGCGATATTTGTAGCATCTTTCATATGGTGTCTACCTTCCATTGCATTGCTTCTAATTTGGTGAAATGTCTTCTTCTTAGTTTACACATCATAGTTCTGGTTATCTCTTCCGTCCTGTTTTTCATACATATTACATCCTCCTATCATGTGGTTGTCTAACATCAAAGTTTTATTCGTCTGCATCACGCATCAATTTGTTCTGAAGAACTAAATTTTATTCATTTTTCTTGTCGGCTTGACTTAACATGGCACAGAGAAAGAGGAAGAAACAGAGAATGGCAGGGAATGAGAAGCGGATGAATCCTGCAGATTCTGCTAGTACTGATGGTGCAATAGAAGGTGAAAGTCCAGTGGAAAATTCTACAAACACGGCATCCCATGCTACACGAACTGCAAAAAAAGCCAAACAGAAACAAATAGCTGCCACCAAACAAGCAGAGACGGCCCTAGTTCTTGCAACACCTACCACAGTACTACCAGCTGCACGACATACTCGTGCGTCAACTGAGCTAGCAGCACGCTCCCAAGCTCCCTTGCCACCTGACACTACTTCCCAAGCACTCTTGACACAAGACGAGTTGGCAATATCAGATGAACCTTGTGAGCTTCAACAGCAAGAAGGTAGTTGCTGGAGTCAAGTTACAGTTGCATGCTTCTTTATATGTAGTCTCACAGTTTGATGTACACTAACACTTCCTATGTTTGTTGTTGGACTAGCACCTAGGCGCAAGAGGAAACAAACATCAGGGATAATGCTCAATAGGTTAACTAAATCTAGAGGAGGAAGAATGGAGATCCGTTTTGAGGTAGGTTTAAAAAGGCCACGTGATGCTACAGAGTCAGCCAAGTTAGTATCAGAGGCAGCGGTTGCCGTTAGGTGTCATGTATGTATCCTCCCAACATGGATTCAGTACAGGAATGACAAAGACGAAACCCAGTTCAACACCTTCCTCGACCATTTATATGTAAGTATGGTTATGTATGGAAACTAGTAATATCGTCTTGCTCTGTCCCACACTTTCTAGGTTGGTGATAATGAGACTCCCATAATTTTCAACAGATGAGGTTCAAGTTGGATAGCCAAGATGATGCAACCAGACAAGCTTGCACCCATGTTTTCAAGTCTGCTCTGCGACAGTATCGGTATAACTTGAGGAAAACTCACTTTGAAGGCAAGGCTAACAGTGAACTTTCCCAAACATCACCAGTGGAAAATATATCGGATGAAGACTGGAGGGGCCTTGTTAAACACTGGTCTGATCCGAAGTATCAGGTACATTATATATATGTGATCAGATCACATGTTGAAGTCCTATTGACGCATGTGCCACACAAATCTATCTTCTTGTAGGTGAACTGTTCAAATAACAAGGCCAACCGTACGAAAGTGAAATTCCAACAAACGACAGGATCTCGTAGCTATATTGCACACTACGAGGCTCTTGTAATTAGCTGATGTTTCACTCTTTTCGCTGTACCATATTATCAGATCTATATTGACTTGTTTGAAATGCAGAGGAAAGCCCGCAAGGACCAAAAAGTACCTGAACCAAATGTTGTGGAAATCTTCAAGGACTGTCACACCAGCAAGAAGAAGGGCATGACTACACCAGTCAAAGCCGCTGTTGTAAGTCCTTAATCCTCATGCCTTTTAACTACTGCTTACTATGACTTGTGCCTTGAACTGCATGGTTTGCAGCCAATGTCTATTACTCTTTTCAATTTTATACACAATTGTCTTAGCATATCATTGCACCTTACAAGGTTTAAAAGGGAGGAGTGATGTTCCTTTGATCTTGACCCGTAATCTAGTTCCGTGCTGGACTTGCCCACACAACGTTACAATTGCTTGTTTCTCTGTTCTCAGTTGTTTTGTGATATGAATGATGTCATACTATGCTTACCGTATTATAAACTTCGTCTCTTTATCCTTAGCCCTCAATACAATCTGAAGAAATAGACAATACATTAGCAATGGTACATGGTCATATGTTTGGAACCTAGTTTTATTATGTACTTTGTAATAAAATACAACTAATATTTTACATGGGTTCACCAGAATAAGTTCTGTATATAGACCAAAGCTATTTTGTTTGGTTTTGCTGACTCCTTAATATCTTCTGTTCTGGTACTACTAATGTAAAACCTCAACTTTTCAGTGAGCTATGGAAAAAATGGTGGAACCGCCACCTTCTGAAGGTGGCGAGGCAACTATAACCGCAATGTCAGCTCTTGCTGCAGTGGGTCAGTACCTGTCCACTAATAGTGCCAAAAGCACGTTCCTGCGTAATACTGGGTTGGTTGTTAAGGCAATATCATCCAAACTGCCTCATGATCAAGATATGCAAGCTCAAAGCAATGTTTTATCTGCGCTCCAGACACAAGTCCATTCCCTAACAGAGGCCCTTTGTGAAACAAGGAGAAACATTGCTCAATGTTGTCAAGATATGCATGGTTTTGAAACCAGACTATCAGACATTTGCTATGTTGTTCAGGAGCCCAGGGGAATGAAGGCGAGGGTTATGGTGTTCCATCGGACAATACAGCATGAAAACGTAACAGTCAGGTCAAATGAACCGAGCTTCTGAACTTCTGGTGGTGCATTTATCTGCTAGACTGTTAAGTTTTATGCCAACCTTCCTTTTGTTATATAGTTGTAATTTGTTTTGGTGCGATACAAAATTTATTCTTAACATGCAGCCACCGGCTGAAGAAAATAGCAAGCCATTTTTGTATAGTGTAGGGTGTTCCCTATATTTGCACTGGTGGCGATCTTTGATGCTGAGTGGATGTAATCTGTGCAATTGCCTTAATAGCCTAGCATCAGTTTGGGCCTTATTTATTTCCTAGTCTTCTTTTTCCCTGGTTTGCTAGTGGCCGCAACTACCCATGGGCCATATACGGGCCATAGGGTCCATGGGTCTCCTACGGGCCGTCGATAAATGGGCCTGTAATCGGTGGGCCTCGGGCCATCGATAAATGGGCCTAGGGCCGTCAAATAAATGGGTCTACATGGGCCGTAATCGGGCATAATTGGTATCAGCCCAGCACGGTAACGAGCCGTTAACAGGCCGTAGGACTGCAAAAGCTTAATTCTGTCACAGGCATAACGGGTCGTTAATGGGCCAGAATATAGGACGGGCTGGCCAGAAACGGGCCGACTCATGCCATGGGCCGAATTTGGCCCATTAGGGTAACAGGCCAGTAACGGGCCGACTCTTGCCATGGGCCGAATTTGGCCCATTTGGGGAACATGCCAGTAACGGGCCGACTCTTGCCATGGGCCGAATTTGGCCCATTAGGGGAACAGGCCAGTAATGGGCCGAAAGTAATCGAGGGCCGAAAAGGAGCCCAAGAACGTATGGGCCGTCAATAGGCCAAAAGCTAACACGGGCTGGAAACGGCCCATGTAAATCACGGGCCGTTAACGGGTACAAAGGAAATTACTGTTCATTATGGGCTAGAGTCACCGTGGGCCTATAAAGGGCCAAAAGATACGAAGGCCTCATATGGGCCGAAAGACGTCATGGGCCATACATGGGCCGAAAGTGAAATGGGTTGGTGTTATATTCGACTGGCCACATGACGTTGTTGGGCCGATTTCTTTTAGTGCCTAACGGGCCATAAAATGGGCTATTTGCGAAGAGACCGTTAATAGGCTCTTCATGGGCCAGCCCGTTAACTTTTGACCAAGTCAAACGGGCCGGCTTTGTAAGCTAAATGGGCCAGTGGTGGGCCGTGGCACGTGTCGACATATCATAGGCGCCTATCTGACCCACTGACGAGCTGACATGTGTTTCGTCCGGCCAATAAGAATTTTACACGTGGAAATTTCCCATTGGTCGGGGTTGTTAACGGGTTATCGGATCCTAAACCCGACACGATAGCTTAACGGCGTTCCGTTACGGTGGATGCCACGTGTCGGTCACCCTTGATGAAAGCACTTCTGTGACGCGCGATTTATCGTCATGGAAGTGGACACTTCCGTGATGATAATTTTCGTAATGTCATGGAACACTTCTACGACAGCACAGGTATGACTATCTTGATTCTGTGATAAATTTGTCATGGATGTACATGCATGACAAAAAACGCGACCTACTGTGACAAACACGTATCATCATGGAAGTGTATTTTTTGTAGTGTAAGGCTCGAACTTCCAGTGATTCGACTTAGGATAGGTGTCATCGGGTTTCCGGAGAGCATCGGACGTCCGGTGGCTTGGTCGTCTGGAGGACGTCGGTATTCCGGTGTTTTGGTACTAGACTGGTGAAGCCGGATTTCTGGAGGCTGTCAGACATACGGTCGCTGGAGTGTGTCGGACATCCGGTACTTGTCGATCGTCCAACTGATGTAGCGTTCATCGGCTGGGCCTTCTGGCTAGCTGATCCCTAGGGCGTCGGGTGTCCGGTGGTTGTAGCTCGCTGGGAGCTCTTCCTCTTGTGTCTTGCACTTGGTGTCGTCGCCATCTTGTCTGTTGGCCGTATTTTCTCCATGGCCTTTCTCCAAGTACCTGATGACATAAAAGGTCTCCGCTTGAGGTAGTATCCATGTCTCGCATGTGGAATGTGGGAGTTCAGAGAGGAGCGAGTTGACCTTGTTTTTGATAGGCCTTGCACGAGCTCAGTCATGGATCTACATGGTGTCTTGGGTGATGAAGGTACGTTTGTTGGTCATATCTGCTCCATGGCCTTTCTCCAAGTACTTGATCACACACAAGGTCTCCACTTGAGGTAGTAGCCATGTCTCACATGTGGAATGTGGGAGTTCATAGAGGAGCGAGTTCACCTCAGTTTCGATAGCCCTTGCATGAGCTCTAGTCATGGGTCCATGTGGTGCCTTAAGACGAAACTATGTACATGAGGCTGATCTTAGGATGCTCTACATTACCCTTCCTTTCACCCAACCCCCTCCAATCCCCACCTCCCTAGGGGCTTGAAAATCCCTTCTGCCAAACAAGTCGGCTTGGAGGTTGCAAGGTGAGGTCACCATTCAGTGGTGGCCAGTGACGACGAGAGATTCATCCTCAACTTCTCTGCCGACGTGGATAGACGCTTCGTGTTAAAGGCCTAGCCGTGGCACAATAAGCGTGACAGGATCATCTTCGTCGAGTTCGACGGCAAGGGTAACCTGGTGGAGGTGGACCTTGGAGCCATGGCTATATGGTCACAGGTTCATGACCTCCTGTTTGAGCTTAAAACCGAAGATATGGGCTTGTCCCTAGGAGACCAGATAAGTGAAGTGATCGATGGCTCAGACCAAAACTGTTGGGGAACGTTGCATAAAATAAAAAAATCCTATGTTCACCAAGATCCATCTATGAGTTCATCTAGCAACGAGAGACGGGAGTGCATCTACATACCCTTGTAGATCGCGAGTGGAAGCGTTCAAGAGAACGGGGCTGAGGGAGTCGTACTCATCGTGATCCAAATCACCAGAGATCCTAGCGCCTAAAGGACGGCACCTCCGCGTTCAACACACGTACGGTCAGCGTGACGTCTCCTCCTTCTTGATCCAGCAAGGGGGGAGGAGAGGTTGATGAAGATCCAGCAGCACGACGGCGTGGTGGTGGATGCAGCAGGGTTCCGGCAGAGCTTCGCCGAGCTTCTGCGAGAGGGAGAGGTGTAGCAGAGGAGAGGGAGGCGCCAAGACTTCAGGGTGTGGCTTCCCTCCCTCCCCCCTCCTTTATATAGGCCCCCAGGGGGGGCGCCGGCCCTGGAGATGAGATCTCCCAAGGGGGGCGGCGGCCAGGGGGTAGAGTGCCCCCCAAGGCAAGTGGAGGCGCCCCCCACCCTAGGGTTTCCAACCCTAGGCGCAGGGGGGCCCAAGGGGGCGCACCAGCCCACCAGGGGCTGGTCCCCTCCCCACTTCAGCCCACGGGGCCCTCCGGGATAGGTGGCCCCACCCGGTGGACCCCCGGGACCCTTCCGGTGGTCCCGGTACAATACCGGTGACCCCCGAAACTCTCCCGATGGCCGAAACTGCACTTCCTATATATAATTCTTTACCTCCGGACCATTCCGGAACTCCTCGTGATGTCCGGGATCTCATCCGGGACTCTGAACAACTTTCGGTTTACTGCATACTCATATCTCTACAACCCTAGCGTCACCGAACCTTAAGTGTGTAGACCCTACGGGTTCGGGAGACACGTAGACATGACCGAGATGGCTCTCCGGTCAATAACCAACAGCGGTATCTGGATACCCATGTTGGCTCCCACATGCTCCTCGATGATCTTATCGGATGAACCACGATGTCGAGGATTCAATCAACCCCGTATACAATTCCCTTTGTCAATCGGTACGTTACTTGCCCGAGACTCGATCGTCGGTATCCCAATACCTCGTTCAGTCTCGTTACCGGCAAGTCACTTTACTCGTACCTTAATGCATGATCCCGTGACAAGACACTTGGTCACTTTGAGCTCATTATGATGATGCATTACCGAGTGGGCCCAGAGATACCTCTCCGTCATACAGAGTGACAAATCCCAGTCTCGATCCGTGTCAACCCAACAGACACTTTCGGAGATACCTGTAGAGCACCTTTATAGTCACCCAGTTACGCTGTGACGTTTGGTATACCCAAAGCACTCCTACGGTATCCAGGAGTTACACGATCTCATGGTCTAAGGAAAAGATACTTGACATTTGAAAAGCTCTAGCAAACGAACTACACGATCTTGTGCTATGCTTAGGATTGGGTCTTGTCCATCACATCATTCTCCTAATGATGTGATCCCGTTATCAACGACATCTAATGTCCATAGTCAGGAAACCATGACTATCTGTTGATCAACGAGCTAGTCAACTAGAGGCTCACTAGGTACATATTATGGTCTATGTATTCACACGTTTATTACGATTTCCGGATAATACAATTATGGCATGAATAAAAGACAATTATCATGAACAAGGAAATATAATAATAATCCTTTTATTATTGCCTCTAGGGCATATTTCCAACAGTCTCCCACTTGCACTAGAGTCAATAATCTAGTTACATTGTGATGAATCGAACACCCATAGAGTTCTGGTGTTGATCATGTTTTGCTCGCGGAAGAGGTTTAGTCAACGGATCTGCGACATTCAGATCCGTATGTACTTTGCAAATATCTATGTCTCCATCTTGAACATTTTCACGGATGGAGTTGAAACGGCGCTTGATGTGCCTTGTCTTCTTGTGAAACCTGGGCTCCTTGGCAAGGGCAATAGCTCCAGTGTTGTCACAGAAGAGAGTGATTGGCCCCGACGCATTAGGTATGACTCCTAGGTCAGTGATGAACTCCTTCATCCATATTGCTTCATGCGCTGCCTCCGAGGCTGCCATGTACTCCGCTTCACATGTAGATCCCGCCACGACGCTCTGCTTGCAACTGCACCAGCTTACTGCTCCACGATTCAACATATACATGTATCCGGTTTGTGACTTAGAGTCATCCAGATCTATGTCGAAGCTAGCATCGACGTAACCCTTTACGACGAGCTCTTTGTCACCTCCATAAACGAGAAACATGTCCTTTGTCCTTTTCAGGTACTTCAGGATATTCTTGACCGCTGTCCAGTGTTCCTTACCGGGATTACTTTGGTATCTTCCTACCAAACTTACGGCAAGGTTTACATCAGGTCTGGTGCACAGCATGGCATACATAATAGATCCTATGGCTGAAGCATAGGGGATGACACTCATCTCTTCTTTATCTTCTGCCATGGTCGGGCATTGAGCCGAGCTCAATTTCACACCTTGCAATACAGGCAAGAACCCTTTCTTGGACTGATCCATTTTGAACTTCTTCAATATCATATCAAGGTATGTGCTTTGTGAAAGACCTATGAGGCGTCTCGATCTATCCCTATAGATCTTGATGCCTAATATGTAAGCATCTTCTCCAAGGTCCTTCATTGAAAAACACTTATTCAAGTAGGCCTTAATGTTGTCCAAAAGTTCTATATCATTTCCCATCAAAAGTATGTCATCTACATATAATATGAGAAATCCAACAGAGCTCCCACTCACTTTCTTGTAAACGCAGGTTTCTCCATAAGTCTGCATAAACCCAAACGCTTTGATCATCTCATCAAAGCAAATGTTCCAACTCCGAGATGCTTGCACCAGCCCATAAATGGATCGCTGGAGCTTGCATACCTTGTTAGCATTCTTAGGATCGACAAAACCCTCCGGCTGCATCATATACAGTTCTTCCTTAAGATGTCCGTTAAGGAATGCCGTTTTGACGTCCATATGCCATATCTCATAATCATAGTATGCGGTAATTGCTAACATGATTCGGACGGACTTCAGCTTCGCTACGGGAGAGAAAGTCCCATCGTAGTCAACCCCTTGAACTTGTCGATAACCCTTAGCGACAAGTCGAGCTTTATAGATGGTAACATTACCATCCGCGTCCGTCTTCTTCTTAAAGATCCATTTGTTTTCTATCGCTCGCCGATCATCGGGCAAGTCTGTCAAAGTCCATACTTTGTTTTCATACATGGATTCTATCTCGGATTGCATGGCATCAAGCCATTTGTTGGAGTCTGGGCTCGCCATCGCTTCTTCATAGTTTGAAGGTTCACCGTTGTCTAACAACATGATTTCCAGGACAGGGTTGCCGTACCACTCTGGTGTGGAATGTGTCCTTGTGGACCTACGAAGTTCAGTAGCAACTTGATCCGAAGTACCTTGATCATCATCATTAATTTCCTCTCCAGTCGGTGTAGGCACCACAGGAACATTTTCCTGAGCCGCACTACTTTCCGGTTCAAGCGGTAGTAATTCATCGAGTTCTACTTTCCTCCCACTTACTCCTTTCGAGAGAAACTCTCTTTCCAGAAAGGATCCGTTCTTGGCAACAAAGATCTTGCCCTCGGATCTTAAGTAGAAGGTATACCCAATGGTTTCCTTAGGGTATCCTATGAAGACACATTTTTTCGACTTGGGTTCGAGCTTTTCAGGTTGAAGTTTCTTGACATAAGCATCGCATCCCCAAACTTTTAGAAATGACAGCTTAGGTTTCTTCCCAAACCATAATTCATACGGTGTCGTCTCAATGGATTTAGACGGAGCCCTATTTAAAGTGAATGTAGCTGTCTCTAGAGCGTATCCCGAAAATGATAGTGGTAAATCGGTAAGAGACATCATAGATCGCACCATATCCAATAGAGTGCAATTACGACATTTGGACACACCGTTACGCTGAGGTGTTCCAGGCGGCGTGAGTTGTGAAACGATTCCACATTTCCTTAAGTGCGTACCAAATTCGTGACTTAAATATTCTCCTCCAAGATCTGATCGTAAGAATTTTATCTTTCGGTCACGTTGATTCTCTACCTCATTCTGAAATTCCTTGAACTTTTCAAAGGTCTCAGACTTGTGTTTCATCAAGTAGACATACCCATATCTACTCAAGTCATCAGTGAGAGTGAGAACATAACGATATCCTCTGCGAGCCTCAACGCTCATTGGACCACACACATCAGTATGTATGATTTCCAATAAGTTGGTTGCTCGCTCCATTGTTCCGGAGAACGGAGTCTTGGTCATTTTGCCCATGAGGCATGGTTCGCATGTGTCAAATGATTCATAATCGAGAGACTCCAAAAGTCCATCAGCATGGAGCTTCTTCATGCGCTTGACACCAATGTGACCAAGGCGGCAGTGCCACAAGTATGTGGGACTATCGTTATCAACTTTACATCTTTTGGTATTCACACTATGAATATGTGTAACATTACGTTCGAGATTCATTAAGAATAAACCATTGACCATCGGGGCATGACCATAAAACATATCTCTCATATAAATAGAACAACCATTATTCTCGGATTTAAATGAGTAGCCTAAAAGAGATCCAGATACAATGTTCATGCTCAAACTTGGCACTAAATAACAATTATTGAGGTTTAAAACTAATCCCGTGGGTAAATGTAGAGGCAACGTGCCGACGGCGGTCACATCGACCTTGGAACCATT
Organism: Triticum dicoccoides; assembly: GCF_002162155.2. Lineage (NCBI taxonomy): Eukaryota > Viridiplantae > Streptophyta > Magnoliopsida > Poales > Poaceae > Triticum > Triticum dicoccoides. The sequence continues at coordinate 277,052,917 of NC_041393.1, read as the reverse complement.
CCCGACGTGCATCGTCACCTCGTCCTTCGCCAGTCTCCGCTTATTCCGTAGCTCCTGCTGTGAGTTACAAATATGAGCAACGGCACCGGTATCAAATACCCAAGAGTTACTACGAGTACTAGTAACGTACACATCAATTACATGTATATCGAATATACCTTTAGTGTTGCCGGCCTTCTTGTCCGCTAAGTATTTGGGGCAGTTCCGCTTCCAGTGACCCTTCCCTTTGCAATAAAAGCACTCAGTCTCAGGCTTGGGTCCATTCTTTGACTTCTTCCCGGCAACTGGCTTACCGGGTGCGGCAACATCCTTGCCGTCCTTCTTGAAGTTCTTCTTACCCTTGCCCTTCTTAAACTTGGTGGTTTTATTAACCATCAACACTTGATGTTCTTTCTTGATTTCTACCTCTGCTGACTTCAGCATTGAAAATACTTCAGGAATAGTTTTCACCATCCCCTGCATATTGTAGTTCATCACAAAGCTCTTGTAGCTCGGTGGGAGCGACTGAAGGATTCTGTCAATGACCGCCTCGTCCGGGAGGTTAATGTCCAGCTGGGACAGGCGGTTGTGCAACCCAGACATTTTGAGTATGTGCTCACTGACAGAACTATTTTCCTCCATCTTACAACTATGGAACTTGTCGGAGACTTCATATCTCTCGACCCGGGCATGAGCTTGGAAAACCATTTTCAGCTCCTCGAACATCTCATATGCTCCGTGTTGCTAAAAACGCTTTTGGAGCCCCGGTTCTAAGCTCTAAAGCATGCCGCACTGAACGAGGGAGTAATCAGCAGCACGTGACTGCCAAGCGTTCATAACGTCTTGGTTCTCTGGGATGGGTGCTTCACCTAGCGGTCCTTCTAGGACATATGCTTTCTTGGCAGCTATGAGGATGATCCTCAGGTTCCGGACCCAGTCCATATAGTTGTTGCCATCATCTTTCAGCTTGGTTTTGTCTAGGAACGCGTTGAAGTTCATGTTGACATGAGCGTTGGCCATTTGATCTACAAGACATATTTTGCAAAGACTTTAGACTAAGTTCATGATAATTAAGTTCATCTAATCAAATTATTTAATGAACTCCCACTCAGATTTGACATCCCTCTAGTCATCTAAGTGTCACACGATCCGAGTCGACTAGGCCGTGTCCGATCATCACGTGAGACGGACTAGTCATCATCGGTGAACATCTCCATGTTGATCGTATCTTCCATATGACTCATGTTCGACCTTTCGGTCTCTGTGTTCCGAGGCCATGTCTGTACATGCTTGGCTCGTCAAGTTAACCTAAGTGTTTTTGCATGTGTAAATCTGTCTTACACCCGTTGTATGTGAACATAGGAATCTATCACATCCGAACATCATGTAGTGCTTCGAAACGACGAACTTTAGCAACGGCGCACAGTTAGGGAGAACACTTTCTTGAAATTGTTATAAGGGACCATCTTATTTACTACCATCGTTCTAAGTAAACAAGATGCATAAACATAATAAACATCACATGCAATTATATAGTAGTGACATGATATGGCCAATATCATATGGCTCCTTTGATCTCCATCTTCGGGGCTCCATGATCATCTTCGTCACCGGCATGACACCATGATCTCCATCATCATGATCTCCATCATCGTGTCTCCATGAAGTTGCTCGCCAACTATTACTTCTACTACTATGGCTAATGGTTTAGCAAGAAAGTAAAGTAATTACATGGCGTTAAATCATTGACACGCAGGTCATACAATAATTAAGACAACTCCTATGGCTCCTGCCGGTTGTCATACTCATCGACATGCAAGTCGTGATTCCTATTACAAGAACATGATCTCATACATCACAATATATCATTCATCATTCATCACAACTTTTGGCCATATCACATCACAAGGCAATTGCTGCAAAAACAAGTTAGACGTCCTCTAATTGTTGTTGCATCTTTTACGTGGATGCAACAGGGTTCTAGCAAGAACGTTTTCTTACCTACGAAAAAGCCACAACGTGATTTGTCAACTTCTATTTACCCTTCATAAGGACCCTTTTCATCGAATCCACTCCAACTAAAGTGGGAGAGACAGACACCCGCTAGCCACCTTATGCAACTAGTGCATGTCAGTCGGGGAACCTGTCTCACGTAAGCGTACGTGTAAGGTCGGTCCGGGCCACTTCATCCCACAATACCGCTGAAGCAAAATAAGACTAGTAGCGGCAAGAAAGTTGACAACATCTACACCCACAACAGATTTGTGTTCTACTCGTGCAATAGAGAACTATGCATAGACCTAGCTCTGATACCACTGTTGGGGAATGTTGCATAAAATAAAAAAAATTCCTACGTTCATCAAGATCCATCTATGAGTTCATCTAGCAACGAGAGAGGGGAGTGCATCTACATACCCTTGTAGATCGCGAGCGGAAGCGTTCAAGAGAACGGGGTTGAGGGAGTCGTACTCGTCATGATCCAAATCACCGGAGATCCTAGCGCCAAACGGACGGCACCTCCGCGTTCAACACATGTATGGTCAGCGTGACGTCTCCTCCTTCTTGATCCAGCAAGGGGGAAGGAGAGGTTGATGAAGATCCAGCAGCACGACGGCGTGGTGGTGGATGCAGCAGGGTTCCGGCAGAGCTTCGCCGAGCTTCTGCGAGAGGGAGAGGTGTAGCAGGGGAGAGGGAGGCGCCAAGACTTCAGGGTGCGGCTGCCCTCCCTCCCTCCC
>NC_041393.1:276987665-277049953 GCF_002162155.2 Triticum dicoccoides | reverse complement strand
TTATATAGGCCCCTAGGGGGGCGCCGGCCCTAGAGATGAGATCTCCCAGGGGGCGGCGGCCAGAGGGGTGGAGTGCCCCCCAAGGCAAGTGGAGGCGCCCCCCACCCTAGGGTTTCCAACCCTAGGCGCAGGGGGGCCAAGGGGGGCGCACCAGCCCACCAGGGGCTGGTCCCCTCCCCACTTCAGCCCATGGGGCCCTCCGGGATAGGTGGCCCCACCTGGTGGACCCCCGGGACCCTTCTGGTGGTCCCGGTACAATACCAGTGACCCCCGAAACTCTCCTGATGGCCGAAACTGCACTTCCTATATATAATTCTTTACCTCCGGACCATTCCGGAACTCCTCATGACATCCGGGATCTCATCCGGGACTCCGAACAACTTTCGGTTTGCTGCATACTCATATCTCTACAACCCTAGCATCACTGAACCTTAAGTGTGTAGACCCTACGGGTTCGGGAGACACGTAGACATGACCGAGATGGCTCTCCGGTCAATAACCAACAGCGGTATCTGGATACCCATGTTGGCTCCCACATGCTCCTCGATGATCTTATCGGATGAACCACGATGTCGAGGATTCAATCAACCCCGTATACAATTCCCTTTGTCAATCGGTACGTTACTTGCCCGAGACTCGATCGTCGGTATCCCAATACCTCGTTCAGTCTCGTTACCGGCAAGTCACTTTACTCGTACCTTAATGCATGATCCCGTGACAAGACACTTGGTCACTTTGAGATCATTATGATGATGCATTACCGAGTGGGCCCAGAGATACCTCTCTGTCATACGGAGTGACAAATCCCAGTCTCGATCCATGTCAACCCAACAGACACTTTTGGAGATACCTGTAGTGCACCTTTATAGTCACCCAGTTACGTTGTGACGTTTGGTACACCCAAAGCACTCCTACGGTATCCGGGAGTTACATGATCTCATGGTCTAAGGAAAAGATACTTGACATTTGAAAATCTCTAGCAAACGAACTACACGATCTTGTGCTATGCTTAGGATTGGGTCTTGTCCATCACATCATTCTCCTAATGATGTGATCCCCTTATCAACGACATCTAATGTCCATAGTCAGGAAACCATGACTATCTGTTGATCAACGAGCTAGTCAACTAGAGGCTCACTAGGGACATATTATGGTCTATGTATTCACACGTGTATTACGATTTCCGGATAATACAATTATAGCATGAATAAAAGACAATTATCATGAACAAGGAAATATAATAATAATCCTTTTATTATTGCCTCTAGGGCATATTTCCAACAAAAACCACATGGTAGTAGAGAAGTATTTGCGTGTGCGAGTGAAAATCCCGCTTCATGAACCAATCAAAAGTAGGGTAGAATTCACTCCCTTAGGTAGCAAAGAAAAACTCGAGTTTGATGTCCGATACGAAAAATTGCCATCGTATTGTGAGTGTTGTGGGATTGTACGGTACATGTCTGAGAGGTTCTATAGGATCCCAAAGGAGAGTAGAGTAGCAGTTTTTGGAAAAAAAAAAGTCTCAGTGTAGAGGCCTACTGCAAAGGTAAAACACCGAGTAGAAGAGCTCTTGCGTACACTGCATATAGTAACAACTGCACACCCAGGGCCATTGATGGAATGGTGGTGTCAAGGTGACAAAAGTTGTAAGTGATCTCAGTGTAAAAAAGAAAGGTGTTGAATCGTCCATGACGTCGGCCATCCGGACGGCTGGAGAACCAGTACAGGAAGGACCGTCGCTCAGCCAGGAGGGTCGGGATCCTAGGCCTTCTCTGTTGGCTCCCCCTTGAGCTTCCTCGGGTCAGATGGACCTGACCGAACAGCTGGACGACCATGCTAGCATTCGCCAGGAGGGCTGATACGTCTCCAACGTATCTATAATTTTTTATTGTTCCATGCTATTATATTACCCTTTTTGGATGTTTATGTGCTTTACTTTACACATTTATATCATTTTTGGGACTAACCTACTAACCGGAGGCCCAGCCTGTATTGTTGTTTTTTTGCCTATTTCAGTATTTCGAAGAAAAGGAATATCAAACGGAGTCAAAATGGAATGAAACCTTCGGGAGCGTGATTTTTGGAACAAACGTGATCCAGAGGACTTGGAGTGCAAGTCAAGAAGCAGTCGAGGCGGCCACGAGGGTGGCGGGTGCGCCCACCCCTACTGGGAGCGCCCCCCTATCTCGTGGGCCCCTCGGGCGGCCACCGACCTACTTATTCCTCCTATATATACCCGCGTACCCCGAGAACATCAAAGGAGCCAATGAAAAACTATTTCCACCACCGTAACCTTCTGTATCCGTGAGATCCCATCTTGGAGCCTTCGCTGGTGCTCCGCTGGAGGGGGAATCGACCATGGAGGGCCTCTACATCATCTCCAAGGCCTCTCCGATGAGTTGTGAGTAGTTTACCATAGACCTTCGGGTCCATAGTTATTAGCTAGATGGCTTCTTCTCTCTCTTTGAATCCCAATACAAAGTTCTCCTCGATCTTCTTGGAGATCTATTTGATGTAACTCTTTTTGCGGTGTGTTTGTCGACATCCGATGTATTGTGGGTTTATGATCAAGTTTATCTATGAGAAATATTTGAATCTCCTCTGAATTCTTTTATGTATGATTGAGTTATATTTGCAAGTCTCTTTGAATTATCAGTTTGGTTTGGCCTACTAGATTGTTCTTTCTTGCAATGGGAGAAGTGCTTATCTTTCGGTTCAATCTTGCAGTGTCCTTACCCAGTGACAATATGGGTAGCAAGGCACGTATTGTATTATTCCCATCGAGGATAAAAAGATGGGGTTTATATCATATTGCATGAGTTTATCCCTCTACATCATGTCATCTTTATTAATGTGTTACTCTGTTCTTATGAACTTTATACTCTAGATGCATGCTGGATAGCGATCGATGTGTGGAGTAATAGTAGTAGATGCAGGCAGGAGTCGGTCTACTTGTCGCGAACGTGATGCCTATATACATGATCATGCCTAGATAATCTCATAATTATTCGCTTTTCTATCAATTGCTCGACAGTAATTTGTTCACCCACCGTAATACTTATGCTATCTTGAGATAAGCCACTAGTGAAACCTATGGCCCCCGGGTCTATCTTTTATTATATGAGCTTTTAATCTACTTTTATTTGCATCTTTACTTTTCCTATATATATTATAAAATACCAAAAATATATTTATCTTATCATACTATCTCTATCAGATCTCACTTTCGCAAGTGGTCGTGAAGGGATTGACAACCCCTTTATTGCGTTGGTTGCAAGTTCTTTGTTTGTTTGTGTAGGTGCGTGGGACTTTTGAGGAGCCTCCTACTGGATTGATACCTTGGTTCTCAAAAACTGAGGGAAATACTTACGGTACTATTGCTGCATCACCCTTTCCTCTTCAAGGAAAACCAACGCAAGCTCAAGACGTAGCAAGCAGGATTTCTGGTGCAGTTGACAGGGAGGTCTTCGCTCAAGTCAAGACATACCAAGTACCCATCACAAACTCATCTCCCTCGCATTTACATTATTTGCGATTTTCCTCTCATCTTCCTCTCCCGCATTTCACCCTTGCTGTTTTATTCGCCCTCTCTTTCCCAATCTTCTCCTCTCTTTTTCGTTTGCCTCTTTTTGTTTGCTCGTCGTTATGGCTAGTTCCTTATCCGCTCCTATGTCTCCCGAGTTTGAAGTTCTTCACCTCAAGCAAAGGCAAGGAGAAAACTTAAAAGATGCTTGGTATAGGATGATGGAATCTTATCGCAATTGCACTAGAGGTGAATTTTAGAATTCTACTTCGTAATTTTTATGTTGGGGTAAATATGTCGCATAGACAACTCTTGGATTGCATTGCCAAGGCAAATTTTATTGAAAGTGATCCTAGTATTGCGCATGAAATTATAGAGGGAATAGTGGGAACACTACCTCAAAAAGGGGGATCACGTCCTACCCAAGAAGAAACACAAGTGTTTGGAAAGATTTGCGAAGTAACAAAAATATTACAAAAGTCTCTTGAGCCTCTTAGAAGTGTTATCGGAAATCTTCACCGCATGAATATGTTGATTACCCTTTGCAATAAGCGGTTGGATTCTTTAGATTTAAAAATTTCCTAGTATGAAGGGAAACGTAAAGAACCTCCCGGATTCAAGCATGACTCCACTAAAAAAATGAAAATCAAAGATGGCACTACTTAGATCTATCCTCGCTTTTATGCCTAGCTAGGGGCGTTAAACGATAGCGCTAGTTGGGATGCAACCCAATTTTATTTGTGTTTTTTTGTTTTTGTTTCTGTTTAGTAATAAATTTTTCATATACCTTCTGTTTAGATGTGTTTATATGTTTTAATTAGTGTTTGTGCCAAGTAGAACCTATAGGATGACCTATGGTGATAGTTAATTTGATTCTGCTGAAAAACAGAAACTTTGCACGCACGAAATTAGTTTTGTTAAATCATAGAAAAGTGATTGTTCATTGATTCTTTTTTATGTAGATCAATAGACAAATTTACTAGGACTTCCTATTTTGATAAGATTTTTAGAGTTCCAGAAGTTTGCGTTAGTTACAGATTGCTACAAACTGTTTCGTTTTTGACAGATTCTGTTTTTCGTGTGTTGTTTGCTTATTTTGATGCATCTATGGCTATTATTAAGTGGTATGAACCATAGAAAACTTGAAATACAGTAGGTTTAACACCAACATAAATAAAGAATGAGTTCATTACAGTACTTTATGTGGTGGTTTTGCTTTCTTTCACTAACGGAGCTTATGAGATTTCCTGTTGAGTTTTGTGTTGTGAAGTTTTCAAGTTTTGGGTAAAGATTTGATGGACTATGGAATAAGGAGTGGCAAGAGACCAAGCTTGGGGATGCCCATGGCACCCCAAGATATTCAAGAATATCCAAAAGCCTAAGCTTGGGGATGCCCCCCGGAAGGCATCCCCTCTTTCGTCTTCGTTCATTGGTAACTTTACTTGGAGCTATATTTTTATTCGCCACATGATATGTGTTTTGCTTGGAGCGTATTGTATGATATTAGTATTTTATTTTTAGTTTTCCACAATCATCCTTTCTGTACACACCTTTTGGGATAAGCCCACTTGATTGGAATTTATTAGAATACTCTATGTGCCTCACTTATATCTTTTGAGCTAGATAGTTTTTGCTCTAGTGCTTCACTTATATCTTTTAGAGCACGGAGGTGGCTTAATTTTGTAGAAATCGCTAGTCTCTAATGCTTCACTTATATTATTTTGAGAATCTCTTAGAACAACATGGTATTTGCTATGGTTATAAAATTGGTCCTAGAATGGTAGGCAATCAAGTTGGGCATAATAAAAACTATCATAGGAAGTGAATTGGATGCTATGATCAATTTGATACATGATAATTGTTTTGAGATATGGAGGTAGTGATATTAAAGTCATGCTAGTTGGGTGATTATGAATTTAAAGAATTCTTGTGTTGAAGTTAGCAAGTCATGTAGCATGCACGTATGGCCAAAGTTGTGTAACAAATTTGAAACATGAGGTGTCCTTGGATTGTGCATCCTTATGAGTGGCGGTCGGGGACGAGCGATGGTCTTTTCCTACCAATCTATCCCTCTAGGAGCATGCACGTAGTGCTTGGTTTTTGATGACTTGTAGATTTTTGCAATAAGTATATGAGTTCTTTTGACTAATGTTGAGTCCATGGATCATACGCACTTTTACCTTTCCATCATTGCTAGCCTCTTCGGTACCGTGCATTGCCCTTTCTCACCTCGAGAGCTGGTGCAAACTTCGCCGGTGCATCCAAACCCCGTGATATGATACACTCTATCACACATAAGCCTCCTTATATCTTCCTCGAAACAGCCACCATACCTACCTATTATGGCATTTCCATAGCCATTCTGAGATATATTGCCATGCAACTTTCCACCATTCCGTTTATCATCATGACACGCATTACTATTGTCATATTGCCATTGCATGATCATGTAGTTGACATCATATTTGTGGCAAGGCCACTTTGCATAATTTTTCATACATGTCACTCTTAATTCATTGCCCATCCCGGTACACCACCGGAGGCATTCATATAGAGTCATATCTTGTTCTAGTTTTGAGTTGTAATTCATGTGTTGTAAATCAATAAAAGTGTGATGATCATCATTATTAGAGCATTGTCCCCAAAAAGGAAAAAAAGAAAGGCCAAAAAAGGCCAAAAGAAAAAAAAGGCTCAAAAAAGGAAAATGAATAAAAAGGGGGCAATGTTACTATCTCTCTCCACACTTGTGCTTCAAAGTAGCACCATGTTCTTCATATAGAGAGTCTCATATGTTGTCACTTTCATATACTAGTGGGAATTTTTCATTATAGAACTTGGCTTGTATATTCCTATGATGGGCTTCCTCAAAATGCCCTAGGTCTTCGTGAGCAAGCAAGTTGGATGCACACCCACTAGTTTTCTTTTGTTGAGCTTTCATACATTTATAGCTCTAGTGCATCCGTTGCATGGCAATCCCTACTCCTCATGTTGACATCAATTGATGGGCATCTCCATAGCCCGTTGATTATCCTCGTCAATGTGAGACTTTCTCTTTTTTGTCTTCTCCACACAATCCCCATCATCATATTCTATTCCACCCATAGTGTTATATCCATGGCTCACGCTCATGTATTGCGTTAAAATTGAAAAAGTTTAAGATTATTTAAGTACGAAACAATTGCTTGGCTTGTCATCGGGGGTGTAGAATTTGGGAACATTTTTGCGTGACGAAAATGAAACATAGCCTAACTATATGACTTTGTAGGGATGAACTTTCTTTAGACATGTTATTTTGAGAAGACATGATTGCTTTGATTAGTATGCTTGAAGTGTTACTATTTCTTATGTCAATATGAACTTTTATTTTGAATCATTTGGATCTGAACATTCATGGAACAATAAAGAAAATTACATTGAGAATTATGCTAGGTAGCATTCCACATCAAAAATTCTGTTTTTATCATTTACCTACTCGAGGACGAGCAGGAATTAAGCTTGGGGATGCTTGATACGTCTCCAACGTATCTATAATTTTTGATTGTTCCATGCTATTATATTACCCTTTTTGGATGTTTATGGGCTTTACTTTACACATTTATATCATTTTTGGGACTAACCTACTAACCGGAGGCCCAGCCCGTATTGCTGTTTTTTTGCCTATTTCAGTATTTCGAAGAAAAGGAATATCAAACGGAGTCCAAATGGAATGAAACCTTCGGGAGCGTAATTTTTGGAACAAACGTGATCCATTGGACTTGGAGTGCAAGCCAAGAGGCAGCCAAGGCGGCCATGAGGGTGGAGGGCGCGCCCCCTATCTCGTGGGCCCCTTGGGCAGCCACCGACCTACTTCTTCCTCCTATATATACCCACGTACCCCAAGAACATCGAGGGAGCTGATACGTCTCCAACGTATCTATAATTTTTTATTGTTCCATGCTATTATATTACCCCTTTTGGATGTTTATGGGCTTTATTTTACATATTTATATCATTTTTGGGACTAACCTACTAACCGGAGGCCCAGCCCGTATTGCTGTTTTTTTTGCCTATTTCAGTATTTTGATGAAAAGGAATATCAAACGGAGTCCAAATGGAATGAAACCTTCGGGAGCATGATTTTTGGAACGAACGTGATCCAGAGGACTTGGAGTGCAAGCCAAGAAGCTGTCGAGGAGGCCACGAGGGTGGAGGGCGCGCCCACCCCCCTAGGCGCGCCCCCCTATCTCGTGGGCCCCTCGGGCGGCCACCGACCTACTTCTTCGTCCTATATATACCCATGTACCCTGAAAACATCCAGGGAGCCAACAAAAAACAATTTCCACCGCCGTAACCTTCTGTATCCGCGAAATCCCATCTTGGAGCCTTCACCAGCACTCCGCCGGAGGGGGAACCGACCACGGAGGGCTTCTACATCAACACCATAGCCCTTCCGATGAGTTGTGAGTAGTTTACCACCAACCTTTGGGTCCATAGTTATTAGCTAGATGGCTTCTTCTCTCTTTTTGGATCTCAATACCATGTTCTCCCCCTCTCTTGTGGAGATCTATTCGATGTAACTCTTTTTGCGGCGTGTTTGTCGAGATCCGATGAATTGTGGGTTTATGATCAAGTTTATCTATCAGAAATATTTGAATCTCCTCTGAATTCTTTTATGTATGATTGAGTTATCTTTGCAAGTCTTCTCGAATTATCATTTTGGTTTGGCCTACTAGATTGATCTTTCTTGCCATGGGAGAAGTGCTTAGCTTTGGGTTCAATCTTGCAGTGTCCTTACCCATTTATTGTTGCCATCAAGGATAAAAAGATGGGGTTTATATCATATTGCTTGAGTTTATCCATCTACATCATGTCATCTTTCTTAATGCATTACTCTGTTCTTATGAACTTAATACTCTAGATGCATGCTGGATAGCGGTCGATGTGTGGAGTAATAGTAGTAGATGCAGGCAGGAGTCGGTCTACTTGTCACAGACGTGATGCCTATATACATGATCATGCCTAGATAATCTCATAATTATTCGCTTTTCTATCAATTGCTCGACAGTAATTGGTTCACCCATCGTAATACTTATGCTATCTTGAGAGAAGCCACTAGTGAAACCTATGGCCCCCGGGTCTATCTTTTATCATATAAGCTTTCAATCTACTTTTATTTGCATCTTTACTTTTCCAATCTATATTATAAAATACCAAAAATATATTTATCTTATCACACTATCTCTATCAGATCTCACTTTCGCAAGTGGCCATGAAGGGATTGACAACCCCTTTATTGCGTTGGTTGCGAGTTCTTGGTTTGTTTGTGTAGGTGCGTGGGACTTTTGAGGAGCCTCCTACTGGATTGATACCTTGGTTCTCAAAAATTGAGGAAAATACTTACGCTACTATTGTTGCATCACCCTTTCCTCTTCAAGGAAAACCAACGCAAGCTCAAGACATAGCAAGAAGGATTTTTGGCGCCGTTGCCGGGGAGGTCTTCGCTCAAGTCAAGACATACCAAGTACCCATCACAAACTCATCTTCCTCGCATTTACATTATTTGCCATTTGCCTCTCGTTTTCCTCTCCCCCACTTCACCCTTGCCGTTTTATTCGCCCTCTCTTTCCCAATCTTCCTCTCTCTCTTTTGTTAGCCTTCTTCTTCTCCTTCCTCGCTTTTGTTTGTCGTTATGTCTGAAATTGGGGAGATTATCGTCGATATGGACAATAATGATAACATGGAAAATTCTGAGGCTCCAGCTGAAGAACCCCCTATCTTGCATACTAAAAAGTTTCGAATCGGTAGTGGTAACATTATTGGAAAAGGTGTTATCCAAGATTTCTTTACTTGTGCCGGTGCTTTACCTTCCATGGGTGGTTCTATTCTTCATAGAACTAGTTGTCTTGCGGATTCTATCGCTATGCTTGTAGTTGAGCTTGAAAGACAATTTATGCTTATGCATCCTTGCATACAAAGAATTTTCCTAGAATTTTCTAATATTGAGCATTCTTCTGTTAAGTGCGCTGTTACTATCTTTTTGGCTCATGAGTTTAGATTTATAATAAGAGAGGCCAAAGAAATCTTTGCGCACTATAGGGTGGACGCCGGTCGTCCTCCCATAGAGGCGGTCCTCTTCGATCAAGAGGAAATTAGGCGTTTTCAATCTTCGGACTATGTTGCTTTCAATGAAAACCTTAGAAAAAAGGTTCCTACCAATGTTCTAGTTGATAGAATTTCCAAACTTAATAATGATTTTGCTCTTCGAAATAATGAGCTAGGATACTCTCTTGAGTATAGGCTCACGAAATTTTGCCAAAAGAATGCCTATAGTGATGAATTAGTTGTGCATTATGAAGGGCCAAAGGAGGAACCCGTTCCTCCTGTGATTGATCTTGGGGACTTTTGTCCCGCTAAATTTAGCCCTTTTGATTACTTTTGCTTGCCTCAAAGAAAACTTGCTGCTTGACGTAGAGAATATGAGATGAGTTTTCAAGATCTATCTTATTATTATGGCACTACTTAGATCTATCTTCGCTTTTATGCCTAGCTAGGGGCGTTAAACGATAGCGCTAGTTGGGAGGCAACCCAATTTTATTTGTGTTTTTTGTTTTTGTTTCTGTTTAGTAATAAATTTTGCATCTACCTTCTTTTTAGATGTGTTTTTATGTTTTAATTAGTGTTTGTGCCAAGTAGAACCAATAGGATAACCTACGATGATAGTTGATTTGATTCTGCTGAAAAACAGAAACTTTGCACGCACGAATTTAGTTTTGTTAAATCACAGGAACGTGATTTTGCGTTTATTCTTTTTGATTCTGATAAATATACAAATTGTCCAAGACTTCATATTTTTGTAGGATTTTTAGAGTTCCAGAAGTTTGCGTTAGTTACAGATTTCTACAGACTGTTCTGTTTTTGACAGATTCTGCCTTTCGTGTGTTGTTTGCTTATTTTGATGCATCTATGGCTAGTAAAATAGTTTATAAACCATAGAGAAGTTGGAATACAATAGGTTTAACACCAATATAAATAAAGAATGAGTTCATTACAGTACCTTATGTGGTGGTTTTGTTTTCTTTCACTAACGGAGCTTATGAGATTTCCTGTTGAGTTTTGTGTTGTGAAGTTTTCAAGTTTTGGGTAAAGATTTGATGGACTATGGAATAAGGAGTGGCAAAAGCCTAAGCTTGGGGATGCCCATGGCACCCCAAGATATTCAAGAATAGCCAAAAGCCTAAGCTTGGGGATGCCCCCGGAAGGCATCCCCTCTTTCGTCTTCGTTCATTGGTAACTTTACTTGGAGCTATATTTTTATTCGCCACATGATATGTGTTTTGCTTGGAGTGTCGTGTATGATATTAGTATTTGCTTTTTAGTTTACCACAATCATCCTTGATGTACACACCTTTTGGGAGAAGCCCACTTGATTGAAATTTATTAGAATACTCTATGTGCTTCACTTATATCTTTTGAGCTAGATAGTTTTTGCTCTAGTGCTTCACTTATATCTTTTAGAGTACGGCGGTGGCTTAATTTTGTAGAAATTGCTAGTCTCTCATGCTTCACTTATATTATTTTGAGAGTCTTTTAGAACAGCATGGCATTTGCTATGGTTATAAAATTGGTCCTAGAATGGTAGGCATCCAAGTTGGGTATAATAAAAACTATCATAGGAAGTGAATTGGATGCTATGATCAATTTGATACTTGATAATTGTTTTGAGATATGGAGGTAGTGATATTAAAGTCATGATAGTTAGGTGATTATGAATTTAAAGAAGGCTTGTGTTGAAGTTAGTGATTCCCGTAGCATGCACGAAAGGTGAACCGCTTTGTGATGAAGTTGGAGCACAATTTTATTTATTGATTGTCTTCCTTATGAGTGGCGGTCGGGGATGAGCGATGGTCTTTTCTTACCAATCTATCCCCCTAGGAGCATGTGCTTAATACTTTGTTTTTGATGACTTGTAAATTTTTGCAATAAGTATATGAGTTCTTTTTACTAATGTTGAGTCCATGGATTATACGCACTCTCACCCTTCCACCATTGCTAGCCTCTCTTGTGCCGCGAAACTTTCGTCGGTACCATACACCCACCATATACCTTCCTCAAACAGCCACCATACCTACCTATTATGGCATTTCCATAGCCATTCCGAGATATATTGCCATGCAACTTTCCATCGTTCCGTTTATATGACACGCGTCATCATTGTCATATTGCTCTTTGCATGATCATGTAGTTGACACCGTATTTGTGGCAAGGCCACCTTCATAATTTCCATACATGTCGCTCTTGATTCATTGCATATCCCGGTACACCGCCGGAGGCATTCTTATAGAGTCATATTTTGTTCTAGTCTTGAGTTATAAATCAATAAAAGTGTGATGATCTTCATTATTAGAGTATTGTCCCAGTGAGGAAAGGATGATGGAGACTATGATTCCCCCACAAGTCGGGATGAGACTTCGGACTTTACAAAAAGAAAAAAAAAAGAGAAAGGCCAAAAAGAAAAAGAAAAAGAGGCCAAAAAAGAGAAAAAAAAGAAAAAAAGAGAAATGAGAGAAAAAGAGAGAAGGGACAATGCTACTATCCTTTTACCACACTTGTGCTTCAAAGTAGCACCATGATCTTCATGATAGAGAGTCTCCTATTGATACGTCTCCAGCGTATCTATAATTTATGAAGCATTCATGCTATTTTATTATCTGTTTTGAATGATTACGAGATTTATTATACACTTTTATATTACTTTTGGGACTAACATATTAACTGGAGGCCCAGCCCATATTGCTGTTTTATTGCCTGTTTCAGTATTTCGAAGAAAAGGAATATCAGACGGAGTCCAAACGCAATGAAACCTTCGGCAGCGTGATTTTTGGGAAGATTATGACCCAAGAGACTTGGAGTTGAAGTAAAGGGAGCATCGAGGAAGCAACAAGATAGGGGTTGCGCCCACCCCACCTCCCCCCCCCCTCGGGCGCGACCTACCCTCTCGTGGGCCCCTCGAGGCTCCCCCGACCGACTTCTTTCACCTATATAAGCCTACGTACCCTAAAACATCAAAACAGAAGATAGATCAGGAGTTCTGCCGCCGCAAGCCTCTGTAGCCACCAAAAACCTCTCGGTAGCCCGTTCCGCCACCCTGCCGGAGGGGAATCCATCACCGGTGGCCATCTTCATCATCCCGGTGCTATCCATGACAAGGAGGGAGTAGTTCACCCTCAGGGCTGAGGGTATGTACCAGTAGCTATGTGTTTGATCTCTCTCTCTCTCGTGTTCTCTCTATGGCACGATCTTGATGTATCGCGAGCTTTGCTATTATAGTTGGATCTTATGATGTTTCTCCCCCTCTACTCTCTTGTGATGAATTGAGTTTTCCTCTTGAAGTTATCTTATCGGATTGAGTCTTTAAGGATTTGAGAACACTTGATGTATGTCTTGCCGTGCTTATCTGTGGTGACAATGGGATATCACGTGCCAGTTGATGTATGTTTTGGTGACCAACTTGCGGGTTCCGCCCATGAACCTATGCATAGGGGTTGGCACACGTTTTCGTCTTGACTTTCCGGTAGAAACTTTGGGGCACTCTTTGAAGTACTTTGTGTTGGTTGAATAGATGAATCTGAGATTGTGTGATGCATATCGTATAATCATGCCCACGGATACTTGATGTGACAATGGAGTATCTAGGTGACATTAGGGTTTTGGTTGATTTGTGTCTTAAGGTGTTATTCTAGTACGAACTCTTGAATAGATCGAGCCAAAAGAATAACTTTGAGGTGGTTTCGTACCCTACCATAATCTCTCCGTTTGTTCTCCGCTATTAGTGGCTTTGGAGTGACTCTTTGTTGCATGCTGAGGGATTGTTATATGATCTATCTATGTTATTATTGTTGAGAGAACTTGCACTAGTGAAAGTATGAACCCTATGCCTTGTTTCCTATCATTGCAATACCGTTTACGCTCACTTTTATCATTAGTTACCTTGCTGTTTTTATATTTTCATATTACAAATACTCATATCTACCATCCATATTGCACTTGTATCACCATCTCTTCGCCGAACTAGTGCACCTATAAAATTTACCATTGTATTGGGTGTGTTGGGGACACAAGAGACTCTTTGTTATTTGGTTGCAGGGTTGTTTGAGAGAGACCATCTTCATCCTACGCCTCCCACGATTGATAAACCTTAGGTTATCCACTTGAGAGAAATTTGCTACTGTCCTACAAACCTGTGCACTTGCAGGCCCAACAATGTCTACAAGATTAAGGTTGTGCAGTAGACATCAAGATCTTTTCTGGCGTCGTTGCCGGGGAGACTAGGTAAGCGGCACTCACACCCCGTCAACTGAGTTTTTTTCTGGCGCCGGGGAGGTGAGTGCTTGAAGGTATATCTTTAGATCTTGCAATCGAATTTTTTTGTTTCTTGTTTTATCACTAGTTTAGTTTATAAAAGAAAACTACAAAAAATGGAGTTAAGTTTGTCTCATACGCTTCATCTTTTTAATATCTTACGTGAGTATGATGGAAAGGAAAATTGTGCTCAAGTGCTAGAAGAAGAATGCATTAAAATTCTTGGTACTAAATCTTTGTATGATGAGCATGATTGCAATGTTGTTAGTTTGAATTCCTTGAATATCCATGATGCTAATGATATGCAAAGCCACAAGCTTGGGGAGACTATGTTTGATGAAGATGATATTTTTTGTCCCCCAAGTTTTGATGAGCAAATTTATTATGATGAAAGCATGCCTACTATTTATGATGATTATATTGATGAAAGTGGGTTTGGAAGAGTGTCAACTTTAGGAAGTAGTGATCCCACTATTTTGTAGGATGTTGAATCTTATTGTGATGAACATGAAAGTGGATTTGGAAGAGTGTCAACTTTATTTAGTGATGATTCCACTATTTCGGAAGAGGTTCCAATTGATTACGAGAACAAAGTTGCTATCTATGATGATTATTGTGATGACTTGTATGCTGTTAGGAATAATGATAACCATGAAACTTGTCATCATGATTTTATTTTTCAATTGGATTATGCCTCACATGATGATTATTTTGTTGAGTTTGCTCCCACTACTATTCATGAGAAGAAATTTGCTTATGTGGAGAGTAGTAAATTTTCTATGCTTGTAGATCATGAAAAGAATGCTTTAGGTGCTGTTTATATTGTTGAATTCATTCATGATGCTACTGAACATTATTATGAGGGAGAAATATATGCTTGTAGGAATTGCAATAATATCAAGTTTCCTCTCTATGTGCTTCAAGTTTTGAAGCTATGCTTGTTTTACCTTCCTATGCTAGTTGATTCTTGTTCCCATAAATTGTTTGCTCACAAAATCCCTATGCATAGGAAGTGGGTTAGACTTAAATGTGCTAGTCATATGCTTCATGATGCTCCCGTTATGTTTCAATTCTTATCTTTTATGTGAGCATCATTGCCATCATCATGCCTAGCTAGAAAGGCATTAAAGAAAAGCGCTTGTTGGGAGACAACCCAATATTTACCCTTACTGTATTTGAGTGTCCACATGATTATGCTACTGTAGTATTCATATTTTATAGCTTTTGTTTCAATAAAGTGCCAAGTAAGACCTTTAGGATAGCTTACGGTGATAGTTGTGTTGATCCTGCTGAAAATAAGAAACTTTTGCACCCGGTAAATTAGTTTTGTTAATTCACAGAGACGTGCTTCTGATCCGATTATTTTTGCTCTACATTGGTACACCAATTTCTTAGGACTTCCTAATTTGGTAGAATTTTTGGAGTTCCATAAGTATATGTTTGATACAGATTACTACAGAATGTTCTATTTTTGACAGATTCTGTTCTTCGTGTGTTGTTTGCCTATTTTGATGCATCTATGGCTAGTATTAAGTGGTATGAACCATAGAGAAGTTAGAATACAGTAGATATTACACCAATATGAATTTAGAATGAGTTCATTGCAGTACCTAAGTGGTGGTTCTATTTTCTTATACTAACGGAGCTTACGAGTTTTCTGTTGAGTTTTGTGTTGTGAAGTTTTCAAGTTTTGGGTAAGGATTCGATGGACTATGGAATAAGGAGTGGCAAGAGCCTAAGCTTGGGGATGCCCAAGGCACCCCAAGGTAATATTCAAGGACAACCAAGATCCTAAGCTTGGGGATGCCCCGGATGGCATCCCCTCTTTCGTCTTCGTTCATCGGTAACTTTACTTGGAGCTATTTTTTTATTCACCACATGATATGTGTTTTGCTTGGAGCGTCATTTTATTTTGTTAGTATTTGCTTTCTGTTATTTATAATAATGTTTTTCATCTTTAGTTTCAATAAAAATGTCAAGGATAGCCTTTACCCTGCTTATTTTGCTAGTATACATGTTGCTGTTTGAAAACAGAAAGTTTACCGCTGTTGCAAAAATTCTTTAGAAAAGTCAGAGAATGGTATAATGATGAAACCTTTTGAATAATGATATCTGATAAATTTACTACAGTGGGAATTTTCTCTCATAATTTTTGTAGTTAGGGAAGTATTGATACTCTTGCATTCTTTACAGACTGTACTGTTTTGGCAGATTGCTGTTATGTTTGCATTGTTTGCATATGTTTGCTCGTTTAATGATTCTATTTGAGGATAGGAGTATTAAATATGCAGAGACATTAGTGCGCAATGTTGAATAATAATTTTAGTGATTTGTTACAGTAGATAATGATAAGGTTTTGCATTAGTTTATACTAACCTATCTCACGAGTTCTTGTTGAGTTTGTTGTGGATGAAGCTTTTGATAAAAAGAGAAACCATGATATGAGAGGAATTAAGGAGACACAAAAGTTCAAATTTGGGGATGCCCAAGGCACCCCAAGATAATATTTCAAGAAGTCTCAAGCATCTAACCTTGGGGATGCCCCGGTAGGCATCCCACCTTTTTTCTTCAACAATTATCGGTTAGTATCGGTTGAGCCTAAGTTTTTGCTTCTTCACATGAGTTGTGCTATCCTTGCAATGTCATTTTATTTTGTTTTGCTTGCTGTTTGAATACAATACCAAGATCTAAAATTCTTTAATGAGAGAGAGTCTTCGCATAGTTACATAATTATTTAGCTACTCATTTGATCTTCGCTTATATCTTTTTGGAGTAGTTTGTCATTTACTCGTGTGCTTCACTTATATCCTATGGGTAAATGGTTGAATGAGTTTAATGTCATAAATCTGAAATTATATATGTTTCATTTGCTTATCCCATGGGGAGTAATGACTTCACATCTAAAAACTAGAGGTTGTAAATTTATTGAAGGTTAGCAAGCATTATATTGAGATTTCACATATAAATATACTATCCTAGACATCTTTTATAATTGTGAGCACTCATTAAGTATGACATGCTAAAGAGTTGATGTTAGACAAGGAAGACAATGTAATGGGTTATGTTTTCGCACATCTCAATTAAAGTATATTGTCATGGATCATTCAAACATGTTGAGTTTGCCTTTCCCCTTCATGCTAGCCAGATTCCTTGCACCAAGTAGAGATACTACTTGTGCTTCCAAATTCCTTAAACCCAGTTTTTGCCATGAGTGTCCACCATACCTACCTATTTGCGGTATTTACCTGCCGTTCCAAGTAAATTTGCATGTGCCAAACTCTAAACCTTTAAATAATAATTTGTTTTGTATGCCCGAATCGCTCATGTAGCGACTAGGGGCTGTCAGTACCTTCCATGCTAGGTGGGTTATTCTCAAGATGAGTGGACTCCGCTCATCATTCATGAGAAAATGGCTGGTAACCGGGATGCCCAGTCCCATGATCAAAAGATCAAAATCAAATCGAAAATAATTGCAAACAAAATTCCCCCAGGTTTGATGTTAGTTGGAGGCACCCGTTGTTTCGGGCAAGCCATGGATTGATGATTGTTGGTGGAGGGGAGTAAAAACTTTTACCATTCTGTTTGGGAACCGCCTATAATGTATGTAGTATGGAAGATATTGGGAACTCTTGGTTGTTATGTTGACAATGAGATCATACCTCTCAAAATTATTTATCTCTATTTCAAAATCAAGCTCTGGCACCTCTGCAAATCCCTGCTTCCCTCTGCGAAGGGCCTATCTTTTACTTTTATGCAAGAGTCAAGGTGATCTTCACCTTTCCCTTTTTCATTTTATCCTTTGGCAAGCACCTTGTGTTGGGAAGATCCTGATATATATATCCAATTGGATGTAAGTTAGCATGAACTATTATTATTGACATCACCCAAAGGTGAGTACGTTGGGAGGCAACACTATAAGCCCGTATCTTTCTCAGTGTCAGATTAAAACTCCATAACCATTAGTATTGCGTGTGTGTTAGCAATTGTGGAAGACTATATGATAGTTGAGTATGTGAAGTTTGCTAGTTTTCAAGAAAGTTTATGGTCTATGCATTAACATGTGAATAGCTTGTTACTTGATCTTGAGAAGTTTTATGAGATGAACTATTGTTATGACATATATTCATGCTAGAAAAGGTGATTGAAATTATCATTGATCAAACTTGTGCACCTTCTAGCATTCACACTTCATAAATTCTTTCTTTATCATTTACCTACTCAAGGACGAGTAGGAATTAAGCTTGGGGATGCTGATACGTCTCCAACATATCTATAATTTATGAAGCATTCATGCTATTTTATTATCTGCTTTGAATGATTACGGGCTTTATTATACACTTTTATATTACTTTCGGGACTAACCTATTAACCGAAGGCCCAGCCCATATTGCTGTTTTATTGCCTGTTTCAGTATTTCGAAGAAAAGGAATATCAAACGGAGTCCAAACGGAATGAAACCTTCGGCAGCGTGATTTTTGGGAAGATTATGACCCAGGAGACTTGGAGTTGAAGTAAAGGGAGCATCGAGGAAGCCACAAGACAGGGGACACGCCCTACCCTCTCGTGGGCCCCTCGAGGCTCCCCCGACCGACTTCTTTCGCCTATATAAGCCTACGTACCCTAAATACATCAAAACAGAAGATAGATCGGGAGTTCCGCCGCCGCAAGCCTCTGTAGCCACCAAAAACCTCTCGGGAGCCCATTTCGGCACCCTGCCAGAGGGGGAATCCATCACCGGTGGCCATCTTCATCATCCCGGCGCTATCCATGACGAGGAGGGAGTAGTTCACCCTCGGGGCTGAGGGTATGTACCAGTAGCTATGTGTTTGATCTCTCTCTCTCTCTCTCTCTCGTGTTCTCTCTATGGCACGATGTTGATGTATCGCGAGCTTTGCTATTATAGTTGGATCTTATGATGTTTCTCCCCCTCTACTCTCTTGTGATGAATTGAGTTTTCCTCTTGAAATTATCTTATAGGATTGAGTCTTTAAGGATTTGAGAACACTTGATGTATGTCTTGCCGTGCTTATCTATGGTGACAATGGGATATAACGTGCCACTTGATGTATGTTTTGGTGACCAACTTGCGGGTTCCACCCATGAACCTATGCATAGGGGTTGGCACACGTTTTCGTCTTGACTTTCCGGTAGAAACTTTGGGGCACTCTTTGAAGTACTTTGTGTTGGTTGAATAGATGAATCTGAGATTGTGTGATGCATATCGAAAAATCATGCCCACGGATACTTGATGTGACAATGGAGTATCTAGGTGACATTAGGGTTTTGGTTGATTTGTGTCTTAAGGTGTTATTCTAGTACGAACTCTTGAATAGATCGATCCGAAAGAATAACTTTGAGGTGGTTTCGTACCCTACCATAATCTCTCTATTTGTTCTCCGCTATTAGTGGATTTGGAGTGACTCTTTGTTGCATGTTGAGGGATTGTTATATGATCTATCTATGTTATTATTGTTGAGAGAACTTGCACTAGTGAAAGTATGAACCCTATGTCTTGTTTCCTATCATTGCAATACCGTTTACGCTCACTTTTATCATTAGTTACCTTGCTGTTTTTATATTTTTAGATTACAGATACTCATATCTACCATCCATATTGCACTTGTATCACCATCTCTTCGCCGAACTAGTGCACCTATACAATTTACCATTGTATTGGGTGTGTTGGGGACACAAGAGACTCTTTGTTATTTGGTTGCAGGGTTGTTTGAGAGAGACCATCTTCATCCTACGCCTCCCACGGATTGATAAACCTTAGGTCATCCACTTGAGGGAAATTTGCTACTGTCCTACAAACATGTGCACTTGCAGGCCCAACAACGTCTACAAGAAGAAGGTTGTGTAGTAGACATCAAGGGAGCCAACGAAAAACAATTTTCCCCACCGTAACCTTCTGTATCCGTGAGATCCCATCTTGGAGCCTTCGTCGGCGCTCCGCCGGAGGGGGAATCGACCATGGAGGGCTTCTACATCAATACCATAGCCCTTTCGATGAGTTGTGAGTAGTTTACCACAGACCTTCGGGTCCATAGTTATTAGCTAGATGGCTTCTTCTCTCTTTTTGGATCTCAATACCATGTTCTCCCCCTCTCTTGTGGAGATCTATTCGATGTAACTCTTTTTGCGGTGTGTTTGTCGAGATCCGATGAATTGTGGGTTTATGATCAAGTTTATCTATGAGAAATATTTGAATCACCTCTGAATTCTTTTATGTATGATTGAGTTGTCTTTGCAAGTCTCTTCGAATTATCAGTTTGCTTTGGCCTACTAGATTGATCTTTCTTGCCATGGGAGAAGTGCTTAGCTTTGGGTTCAATCTTGCGGTGTCCCTTACCCAGTGACAGCAGGGGTTGCAAGGCACGTATTGTATTGTTGCCATCGAGGATAAAAAGATGGGGTTTATATCATATTGCTTGAGTTTATCCATCTACATCATGTCATCTTTCTTAATGTGTTACTCTGTTCTTATGAACTTCATACTCTAGATGCATGCTGGATAGCGGTTGATATGTGGAGTAATAGTAGTAGATGCAGGTAGGAGTCGGTCTACTTGTCACGGACGTGATTCCTATATACATGATCATGCCTAGATAATCTCATAATTATTCGCTTTTCTATCAATTGCTTGACAGCAATTTGTTCACCCACGACAATACTTATGCTATCTTGAGAGAAGCCACTAGTGAAACCTATGGCCCCCGGGTCTATCTTTTACTCCCTCCGTCCGGAAATACTTGTCATCAAAATGGATAAAAGGGATGTATCTAGACGTATTTTAGTTCTAGATACATCTTTTTTTATCCACTTTGATGACAAGTATTTTTGAAAGGAGGGAGTATCATATAAGCTTTCAATCTACTTTTATTTGCATCTTTACTTTTCAAATCTATATTATAAAATACCAAAAATATATTTATCTTATCATACTATCTCTATCAGATCTCACTTTCGCAAGTGGCCGTGAAGGGATTGACAACCCCTTTATTGCGTTGGTTGCGAGTTCTTTATTTGTTTGTGTAGGTGTGTGGGACTTTTGAGGAGCCTCCTACTGGATTGATACCTTGGTTCTCAAAAACTGAGGGAAATACTTACGCTAATATTGCTGCATCACCCTTTCCTCTTCAAGGAAAACCAACGCAAGCTCAAGACGTAGCAGGAGCCAACGAAAAATAATTTCCACCGCCGTAACCTTCTGTATCCACGAGATCTCATCTTGGAAACTTCGTCGGCGCTCCACCGGAGGGGGAATCGACCACGGATGGCTTCTACATCAACACCATAGCCCCTTCGATGAGTTGTGAGTAGTTTACCACAGACCTTCGGGTCCATAGTTATTAGCTAGATGGCTTCTTCTCTCTTTTTGGATCTCAATACCATGTTCTCCTTAATCATCTTGGAGATCTATTCGATGTAACTCTTTTTGCAGTGTCTTTGTCGAGAACCGATGAATTGTGGGTTTATGATCAAGTTTATCTATGAGAAATATTTGAATCTCCTATGAATTCTTTTATGTATGATTGAGTTATCTTTGCAAGTCTCTTCGAATTATCAGTTTGGCTTGTCCTACTAGATTGATCTTTCGTGCCATGGGAGAAGTGCTTAGCTTTGGATTCGATCTTGCGGTGTCCTTACCCAGTGACAGCAGGGGTTGCAAGGCACGTATTGTATTGTTGCCATCGAGGATAAAAAGATGGGGTTTATATCATATTGCTTGAGTTTATCCCTCTACATCATGTCATCTTTCTTAATGTGTTACTCTGTTCTTATGAACTTAATACTCTAGATGCATGTTGGGTAGCGGTCTATGTGTGGAGTAATAGTAGTAGATGCAGGCAGGAGTCAGTCTACTTGTCACGGACATGATGCCTATATACATGATCATGCCTAGATAATCTCATAATTATTCACTTTTCTATCAATTGCTCGACAGTAATTTGTTCACCCGCCGTAATACTTATGCTATCTTGAGAGAAGCCACTAGTGAAACCTATGGCCCCCGGGTCTATCTTTTATCATATAAGCTTTCAATCTACTTTTATTTGCATCTTTACTTTTCCAATCTATATTATAAAATACCAAAAATATATTTATCTTATCATACTATCTCTATCAGATCTCACTTTCACAAGTGGCTGTGAAGGGATTAACAACCCCTTTATTGCGTTGGTTGCGAGTTCTTTGTTTGTTTGTGTAGGTGTGTGGGACTTTTGAGGAGCCTCCTACTGGATTGATACCTTGGTTCTCAAAAACTGAGGGAAATACTTACGCTACTACTGCTGCATCACCCTTTCCTCTTCAAGGAAAACCAACGCAAGCTCAAGACATAGCAAGGGCCAAGGACTGGCGGTAAGGAGGACTCCCTCCTGGAGAGGGCTGGAGTTCGGCCAGGAGGGTCGGGCCACAATGGCTCCCTTGTACTCCCAGCGGGGTGCTGGCCCTAGTCAGGTGGACCAGGAGGCAGTACAGGACACCCCTGTACTCCCTGCTAGCCAAGGCCGGGAGGGCTGGGGGCTGGTGGCGAGGGGAGCTTCCCTAAAGGTTGTGTTGCCTAGCCAAGGGCCAGGACCCGATTAGTTTGGAGCTGTAGACTCCCCAAACATGTGTGCTGGTGCTGATGGTAACCAATCAAACCCTGCTGGCCAGGAGGGCCAGGGGGTCCTGCTATTTGGTGATCAGCAGGATCAACTTCTATTCAAGCCTCGTGTGTTGGAGGCCCTTTCGGGGGTTGTTGCTGCAAGACTTGCTGCTTCAAATGCTACTGAGTGCCCTGCTTTTATATTCAATGCTAGAAAGAACTTCATGCATGGCAAACCAAAAGGAAAGGGAAGAAAGGAAAAAAGGGAGGATGAATTGGGAACTCCGAGGAAGCGCGAAAGAATATCATATGTAAAAAGGGAGTCTATATGAAGCTCCAGCAACGGGCAGTGAGCTAGACTTCTCCGTTGAGAAAACGATGGATAGTTACGAGCGCATTCTGTATGGCGATATAAATGTATCTTCTAAGAGAGTGTGTACGGGTAGAGTGGAAACTGTGAGAGATGGGAATGGGGTTATTACACACGTAGCTAAGGAGATTGAGGAGAAAGATGAGGCATATGGGCAGCAGAGAAGGAACGGTTGGAGATGATGGTGCATCGGCGGCCTCTGAGGAGGAGGCATGCTGGGGCAAATGAAGATAATAGGATAGAACTGTTGTGGCATGCTCTCACCCATGGCAATTGGCGAGCTCTTGGATCTGCAAGGGCGCACTAAGGCAGAGTTAATTTTCCTTTCAGAGTCTCATTTAAATAAATGTAAAGCCGATGAGCTTCGTCGTGTTTTATATTTTGATTCAGTGTTTGTATTTGAGAGTGATGGCCGGACTGGTGGCCTTGCCTTGTTTTATCATGAGATGAATACAGTTGTTTTGATTTATGAGTCGAGTAATTTTATTGATGTTCTATTTATGAATGAGAATGTTGACAGTGGCGGTTTACGGGTTTTTATAGCCATCTGAACTGGAATGATCGCGCTTTGTCGTAGAATGATATAAGTAACTTGCATAATAAGGGTGACCACCCCTAGGTGGTTTTGGGAGACATTAACGAAATATTACTCTCGTCGGAAAAAGAGGGGGGAATGCGAGACCAAATGCAATGATGAGAGAGTTTCGTAATTGTTTGGGAGAGTGTGGCCTGGATGATATGGGATGTATAGGTTATCTTTTCACATGGAGGAGACGTGAAATCAGGGAAAGATTGGATCGAGCGGTTCGTAATGTGGATTGGGCAAATAAATTTCCTCGGGCTGTGGTCATAAACGAAGAGCATGTATACTCGGATCATCGTCCTCTAGACACAGAATATTTTGATGATAATATTTTTAATCGCCCAAAGAGTCGAGTGAAACAATTTGAAGCTAGATGGCTCAAAGAAGAGACGGTTATGGAAATCATACGTACATCATGGGATAAGGCGAAGATGTTGGGCATAGGCCGTCTCTAGCTGACTAAACATGAGCGGTGCATGCAGATTTACAAATGTGGGATCGTGATTTTTTAAAGGGACCAAAAAAAAAGAATTAACAAACTAAAAAAGAGTTAGAAAATCTACGGAGGGGACCTATAAATGTGGACTCCCTTGCGTGTCAAAAGGAGACTCTTGTCCTTACTGAAAATATGTTGGGACAAGAGGAGATATACTGGTTACAACGGGGTCGAGCAAACTGGCTTTTGCATGGTGACTGCAACACCTCTTTTTTCCATAATACAACAACGGCTAGAAAGAAGAGAAATCAGATAAAAAATTGCTTGATGATAATGGTGCTTGGGTAAAAGACACGAAGATGAAGAATCACATTATGGGATATTTTTCTAACCTTTTTACCTTAGAAGTTAACCAACCAAACCAGGAGATTCTCTCTCTTGTCAAAAGAAAAGTTACAGAGGAAATGAATAGTGTTCTGCTCGCCCCATACACAGCAGAGGAGGTCCGAAAATCCCTTTTTATATCGGTAATTTAAAGGCACCAGGTCCTGATGGCTTACATGCCATATTTTACAAAAGATTCTGATCTATATTGGGGGATGATCTAACTGGTGAGGTCCTCTGGGCGGTGAATACTTGCTCTATACCTAATGGTTGGAAGGATACGGCGATTGTAATAGTCCCAAAAGTCAACTCTCCAGAAAAGGTAACTCAATTTAGACCGATCAGCTTATGCAATATGGTGTATAAGGTTATTTCAAAAATGATTGTTGCCCGTCTAAAGACAATCCTATCAGATATAATCAGCCCTACCCAAAGTGCTTTTGTTCCTGCAAGAATGATTATGGGTAATATTTTAGTGGCTTACGAATGTTTTCATAAGATAAAGAAAAAAAGGACTGGTAAAGAGGGTCTGTGTGCAATCAAACTAGACATGCACAAAGCATATGACCGAGTGAAGTGGCCTTTTTAAAAGGAAATTATGCTGAGACTGGGGTTTCGGCAAGAATGGGTGAATTTGATTATGTTGTGTCTTTCCTGTGTGGAATACCGGGTTCGTTTTAATAGGGAAGAAACTGAAAGTTTCAAACCTTCTAAAGGATTAAGGCAGGGGGCCCTCTCTCCCTATACTTATTTTTGTTGTGTAAGGAGGGCTTAACTGCCCTCTTAGCTAATGCAGAGGAGAGTGGTACTATTTCTGAAATTAAAGTTATCTGAGATGCACCATCAATTTCAAACCTCCTCTTTGCGGATGACTCTTTGATCCTTATACATGCTAACTTGAGAACGCGGAGGCACTAAAATCAGTTTTAGAGGCCTATTATGGGGCCTCAGGGCAAATGATGGGTGTTGGAAAATCTAATATATTTTTTAGCCCCAACACAAAAGTGGAAAACAAGGCACAAATTTGTATTATTCTGAATATTAAATATTATGACTAAAGCCCTTAATGACAAATATTTGGGTTTGCCTGCAAATTTGGGTATGGACAAAAGCGACTTTTTCCAATTCTTAATTGATTGGATTATTAAGAAGATTAGTGGATGGAAAGAAAAACTGCTACCAGCAGGAGGAAAGGAAATCTTACTCAAATCGGTTGTACAAGCAATCCCAACTTATGTCATGTTCGTCTTTAAAATTCCTAAAAAAATTGCAAAGGAATCATTGACGCGATGTCACATTTCTGGTGGGTGACAAAGACAATCAAAAGAGAATGCATTGGATGGCGTGGTAGAAAATGTGTGTACCAAAAGATCAAGGTGGAATGGGATTCCGAGATATACACTATTTTAATTTGGCCTTGTTAGCCAAACAAGCGTAGCGCCTTCTTGATAACCCTGATTCTCTATGTGCCACCATCTTGAGAACCAAATATTCCCCGGATGGCGACCTAATGAATGCAAGTTTAAAAAAGGGTTCCTCTTTTACTTGACAAAGCATTATGGCGGGAGTTAATTCTCTCAAAAATGATTATATTTGGAGAGTTGGAAATGGACTAAATATTAATATTTGAAAAGATGCATGGATCCCGAACTGTGCAAATAGGAAAAGTATTACTCCTAGAAGAGGCTAATATTTTTAAAACAATGCACTTCTTTAATAAATTTGATAAATATTACACCGTTTTGATTTTTTTCAAAACTAATACAGCTTCGGCGTGTGGGAAGCCGATAAGGCCCAGTCGGCCTGCACAAAAGCCGAGTAGGGCCCAGTCGGCCACGGCTAAGCCGATTAGTGGCTAGGCCACCCGACGCATAGCTAGTTGGCCGGTCCGCATGCAGTCGGCCATGGTGACGCCGGTCTATCGGCTTCGATGAAGCCGCTAAGTGTCTATGTGCATGCAAATCTTACGTGTCGTGTTGTTCAAACGCACATGCATGCATTTGTTACGTGCACTAGCTAGCTATTTAGATACATTATGACTGAGCGCTTTCCCAGCCCTTTTA
Source organism: Triticum dicoccoides (assembly GCF_002162155.2). Lineage (NCBI taxonomy): Eukaryota > Viridiplantae > Streptophyta > Magnoliopsida > Poales > Poaceae > Triticum > Triticum dicoccoides. The sequence goes on along the minus strand of NC_041393.1, from coordinate 277,023,663 downwards.
GACCATTAGCACTTCTAACTGTTGGATCGTCACTTTTAGCCTTTCTTAGCCATGCGATTTGCTCTTAACCCCACCAAAATCTCGCGTACAGGCGAAATTGCGCGACCGGCTGCGCTAGCCTTCTCGGGCCGTCTGAGATTCAATTGGGCCTACCGGGCCTCTATTAGCATTCCGTCGAACGCAACGCAAGCGTAGAACACTAAAACAAACGGAAATGCTAACGCCCACGTGTGGGCGTTAGCCAACTCACCCACACGCCTCCATCACCGTCCAGTAACTTCTGCACGAATCTTGGCATGAATTAGCTGCTTTTGTATGCCACTTAGGACAACTCGTGTGTGTGATGTGTCAGAGAGGTCGCCCACACATCCGTTTTACCACACAGGAGGATCGGTGTGTGGGCGTTTAGTAGTTTGCCCACACACTAGTTTCAGTCATGCACAAGGGCTGGTGTGTGGGTAGTTTGCCACCTCGCCCACACGTCCGCCTCCTCTCCCACACCTAAGCTATCAGTTGCCATGCGTTTTGCAGTGTACATGGCAACTGCCCTAGTGTGATTGCAAGCAGATGTCAACTCTTTTTTTTACCCGAACATGTCAGTTGCCATATGTTTGGCATGGTACATGGCAAACTGCCCTAGCGTGCACGTAAGCAGATGGCAACTCTTTCTTTTTTAAATGGCAACTGCCCTAGTGTGCTTGTGAGCACATGGCAACTCTGTCTTTTACCCGAACATATTTTTTGCCATGCCTTTTTTTTGTAGCGCTACATGGCAACTGCCTAGTGTTAGTAGGTGGCAACTCCTAAAGTTTTAAAATCATGGCAACTGCAGTAGACCAGACCACACATGGCAATAGCTGTAGTTGTCCAAAAAATGGCAATCTGGAACTTTGACCTGAGATGGCAACTGCAGTTGAGCAAACATGGCAACTGTAGTTGTCCGACATGGCAACCGTAGTTCAGCGACATGGCAACTGCACTTAAACAAACATGAACGAGGGTCCGCCCCGTGGCAACTGCGGGGCGCGTGGTAAAGTGTCACGTGGGGCGTGCGAGACCACGAGATACAAGCCTGATGTACCGGACGTGTGGGCATTATCTATTTCGCCCACACGCACGCGTGTAAGAGGGACCGGGAGAAAAAAAAGGCGTGTGGGCGCTAGTTGTTTTGCCCACACACAGACATATGGGATGGTCCTCTTAGGCACCACACAGAACCTGTGGGTAGATTCCTTAACGCCCACACGTGTGGCAGTTAGCGGCGTCCAAAACAAAAGATGGTCGCGACCTGGTCTCTTTCGCTTGCGCCGCCGGATCATGGTTGACCGACGTGGGGTATCGGATTGCAACAGCGGCTGCGCTGGTTGTGCACGGACAATGTGGACAGCGCCTTGATGGTCCGTTCGGTCGCACGAACGCGAGCGACACGGCCGGATTGGGCACGGACTCCAGCGGCGCGGCCCGATGGGGTGTGGCGGTCAACAACCATGAAGTTCAATCACGAATGTGATTGATTGAGCCGGTGGACGGCGCCTCCGCTGCTGGGTTCTCCATGAAGGCAGCGCTGCTTGGTCAGGATTGATTGATCTCTATGACCTTATCCCCCGATATTCTCCTCCTAAGCCTCCAGCTTTTACCTTCGCCCAATCTACACAAGCCAGCAGCAACAAGGTGAGCGCCCCACCACCTCAACCCATATGCGTTTTTTTCTCTTAGATCTTGCTCTTCTGTTCTTGCTGTCGATGGAAGGCAGCGTGTGTTATGGATATGTGTAACTGTTTTGCAATTTTTATTGATTGCAAAGTTGTTGATTATATGTTTCCTTTGCAGCAACCTTAGATCTTGCTCTTCTGTTCTTGCTGTTGATGGAAGGCAGCGTGTGTTATGGATACTAGATGACCTGGTTGCGCCAATGGCGCAAGAAGCGAATTAGAAGCGATGATGGTAGTGAGTAGTCCTGGTCATGGGCAGCCCAGCCCGGTCGGCCCGACCCGACCCGGCCCGAAAAAGCCCGACCTGGCCCGAGTCAACCTTGTCCACGGGCTGGGCTCGGGCCTAGGTTTTGTGCCCGAAGCACTGGCCGGGCTATTTTCGCCGTTTAAGGAAGAGCCCCGACGGGCTTTTAGCGTGATGGGCCGGGCTCAGGCCCGACAGCCGGGCCAGGCCGAGCTCAGGCTTGGGTTTTTTGCATCAGGCTTTGGTTGGCCCGGCCCGACAGCCGGGCCTGGGTTTTTTGCGTCGGGCTTTGGTTGGCCCGGACCGAAGCCTGGCCCGGCCCGAGGGATAGCCAAGTATAGTAGTGAGTAAGTAGGAGATGTAGATGGAAGTTAATGGAATGTGGATTGTATTACAAATAGTGTATATTAATTAACGATCATATACAGAGCAATATAAATGGGAATTTCTTATCTATATTGGCCACGAACATAAGAAAATATTTGCGTTAACCAACAAGGAGCGAACGCAGTTGGCATAGATATATCACATGGATCTAACATAGCATGGAGTGGAGAACTCAACAGATGGTTTAATTTACTTGTGCCATCGCTATAGTAACAAATACATAGATATATAGATGGATAGTGTATAGTTCAAAGTTCATCAACGGGACAAGAGAGGCGCATGAATAATAGGCACTTAAATCGTTGCATTTATCGCTGGTCATTTAAAGCAGGCTGTTGTAGCGGGTAGCATCTGCATTTTTCAAAGATACATAGGCTATGGAAGCACACTCTCTTTAAAACGGATAAAACCCTGTGTTTCAAATCAGCTGCATAGAGTCATCAATTGGTCAAGATGAGCAAGTTCATTTTGCACATCGACAAATTTGTTGTGTTGAAACAAAGCAGCAGTTTTGCCAAGGTCATTGCCGTTTGTAGAACTGGTTGAGCATACACCGTCGCAAAGCCTTTGCTAAGCTCTCTGATCTTTGAATTATGTTCTTTGATCTTCTTTTCTTTCTCTCTTCACAAACCAATTAGATACGGTCCTCTTTCCTTTGTTTGTTTCAGTTCGTTGTAACTATAGTCCTTGAGAACATTGCCACGCACAGTCTCCATGCATCTGATAACTCGAGCCGCTCCAACATACATGCATCTTCTATGGAAATAGATATATACCAAAAATCCACGATAGTGACATTGCTTTGGCGTCATGTCACCAATGCCGCATGCTGGTACGGAACTTGATTGTAACTGCAAACCTTTGTCCAACTTTGCAGCAGAAAAACTGGTGGTGGAAGCTACAGCTTAATGAACATGAGTATGAACTTGTCCCTAATGTCAACCATCTCCATGACAGGATCTGTGCACACATAAAAACAAAATCAAACCAAATACTGGAACCATTTTATGTGCGAGCAATAATGATCTAAAAGTACATACTTACATGGCATATTTATACGTAATAAATCATATGTAGTAGATCTAAAGAACATGCAAGTACGTACTCAGATAGTATCTTCATATACAATGGTTTAGATTTCTAGTTAATGCTAGGTTCAGTTCATGACTTCATATGAGATAACCTGGCAACCGAGGCAGAAATCGTAGAGAGGTAAAGCTGGCAACTAATCTGTATAATCATCTTCAAGAAAGGCAAGAAAATAGTGTGCAGCAGCAAAGCTTTACTTTTTTTTAAGAAAGCAAAGCTTCAGCTATTTCTTCAGCAAGGAACCAAATTCAGAAATCAAAGTCCAAACAGAGAATAAACGTTTCCCTATAGAGCTTATAGACAAAGAGGTAAAAACAAGCAGATCTAAACACCAATGCTAATGTAATATTGGTATCCATAAGTAGTAGCTTCAGATCCTAAAATTCATCAGCACTGCAGCCACACAATTTTCACTCTCCTATCTATTTCCCCTTTCATATCATTCAACTCTCTGTTTATTGGATCTTCATAAACACCAAAAATCTCAAGGATTTACATGCACATTAGAAATTAAACTTGCCTTAGCATTCTATTTGTAAACTGCACCAAAAGAGAGAAGCCACAGGCATCTAGGGCGAAGATGAACTCGCACGTATGTACACTGGGAAGCATGCATATGAAAGTTAGAAGCATACATTTACCTATGGTTGTAATCACTATGAATAGAATTAGCAACTACTATTTATTCGTTACTTGAATGGAATCAACAACGACTTTCATGCATTGCATATACGACGGCTGGCCCTATATGCCTCCTCTGCCTTATCTCGTAACTACTACTAATAATTGTTGACTGGGCTCGGCTGCTGTCTAAACAAAGACAACTGCATTCAAGCACAGGGCAGTACCTCCTAAGACTGAAGATTTAATTAACAGAAGCAAGCATCTGCCAATTTATTGAAGGAAGAACACCACGCCTAAAACACAGCGGGCCTATCAACTTAATCCAGACATATAAATTCGTGGTCACACCACCACCATCACACCTAAAAACTTAGGAAAAGTCTGTAGTCCATGTCACAATTATAAATACTCTGTTTTCACCTTAAACTATCATAAAAGAGACAAATAAAAATACAACAGTAATATAAATGCAGACCAATGCACAACACATCAGGTGAAGATTTCCAAAGATAACCAATCAGATCAGTTCAGTTGCACACAACATGTTCATACAACTACTTCCACGAACAGTTCCAGTAGGCTTTCATAAACTCACTTGCACCAATCCATCCCTTGCCAGTAAACAGCAACCGCTACCCAATCACTTATCCAGAATGACCCAAAGCACCAAACTGAACATAACTCTATGACCACACTGTTCTGAAATATTTTTCTTCTTCAAGCTAATTAATAAACTAATAAATTCACCCAAACTAAATTATCTTCTTAGCTGCTTTAATGGAGCATAGTAAGCACTTGTCGTTGCTGTCTGGACCTTTTTTTAGGCAGTGATGCGTGCGCATTTTACATAGTAGCTTGCATAACCTGCTCAACTTGCTTAACCCAGAGATATAGTGACCACCAGGGTGGGCCCTGAGTAATAGAATAACTGTACGATCCATGTGTCAGTAACCTGATCTGCAACCCAAGCGCACAAATAGACATGCAAGGAGAAGCAGAATGACACCTACCAATAGATACGATGGTGTGTTACAGAATTGAAAGGCAAAGGAACCAAATGGATTCATCTCAAGCAAGGCAGCAGGAATGCAACTAACCCCCGCATCTTCCTTGCAGCACGAAGAGAACTTTAGAGAAGCAAAGTAAATGCAAAATAGGGACTCGGTGGGCTAAATCTGACAGATGGCATCAACCAAGATATTAAGAGGAGCTAACATGTTATTAGCCTCCTTGCAACTGTTCAGAGATCACCGTCATACTGCACTTGGTCAGCTGAACGATCCTCCCACCTGCCATAAGAGGAGCTTACCAAAGTAAGCTGACTAAAATTAAGAAACAAGAACAAGCAGAACATCGCAAGGAAAAACACTCAAAGCACCAACATGCTCATTGTCGCTTGAGCCCCAGTGTACTGTCACAAACATAGGCGGTTCTAGAGAAAGAGAAGAAATAACATTGTAAGAATCGTGAGGGGCTGGCTCGAGGAGTGTGGTGAGGTCGGATCAGGGTACCTGAGGTGTCCTGCACCTTGCTTCATCAGACCCTGGGATTCCATGGAACAATCGAATCAAAACAAGTGAACCAGGTCGGCTAAGATTATTAGAAGAGATGCACCACATTAAATAATTATAGCACAGAAAATAATTCTTACGAAGAAATGAAAGGGAAAACCGATTTACATCAAATCTTAGATTCCCTCAAAGACAAAAATACAAAGAGAGTACTGGGATAAATTATTGAATCTGTTCAAGTGAAGAATGCATGCCCAGGGGTCCCCCCCCCACACACACGCACACGCACACGCGCACACACACACAGACACACACATCATGTTCTTCCCTCTAGTGTACAACTTCTTATGTGAAGGCTGTACCAAAGTACATGAGGTTAGTTCTTTTTCACAGTAATAATCTTAATTGTGGAACATCACTATGTAATATCTCAGAGCTGGTAAAAAAAGACTTAGACATTATTGAGGGTTTTTGATAGGATGGTATGCCATCGACAAGTTAAGGTGATAAAAAAATTGGTGTATTTTCTATTATGGGCAAAGAAGCAAGAGTTTCACTATTACAAATTGTAAGAAACTGATCTCCAAAGCATATTTTGACATGTGAATTGGCTTTTACATGGCAAATAATTATAGCAAAGAAGTGGTAACCTATACATATATGCAATGCAGTCTAATTCTAGTTCTTATCATTGCTGCATTGTTCTGCAAAAAGTAGGAGCATCACAATATATTAGTGCAAGTTCAGGACTGCGTTGACTCTTCCTTTAAAAAATTATGCAAGGTGACTCTGGTAACCATATACCAGTTTATAAAATATATAATATTGAATCATATACCAGTTTACAAAAATCCATACGTTTGTATTATTATTTGAACTATCTAATGAAAGAAGGCAACAACTAACACATAAATTCATTAGAAAGAGATGGTATTCCAGATAGCGCCCCGGACAACGCTTCATTACCAAGAGATTATGCAGGAACTATAATGCAAATACCTGCAGAGCACTTTACCATGAGCTTGCTTGGAACCAAACTCACACTTTCATGTTTCATGCACACAGGTAGTCAAGATCAATAAATAAGAATCCTTAATCTGATGGCATAATTAGACAGGAAAGGTTTAGCATTTGCTATTCTGTTGTAAACTATTGTTTTGATCACTTGACAAGCACATGAAGGTTTTATTTCTTCCAAGCTATTATACTCGACCTTAACAGCATATTGAACATCAACCTTACCAACTTGGCAACTTGCTTAGATGCCCCGAAATCGGCAAGCTTAATGCAGCCTTTGTTATCAACAAGAATGTTTGCACCCTGTAAAACAATCCCATGATCACCAAGATAATTAGCACAACCAAACAATCAATGACACAAAGATTCTAGTATATTAAGGCTTCAGAGTTTTTACCTTAATGTCTCTATGTATTATTGCATTGCTATGCAGATATTCCAACCCTTGCAAAATCTGCCTAGTATACTTCCTAATGACCTGATCAAAATACGCAACGAATCAATTTCTCTTCTGCGAGTCAAATCACAGAAAACCGCATGATTGATGGTTAATTACTGCCTCCGGGAATGAACCGAGTTTTCCAAGAAGCGACTGGATAGACCCTCCAGGAACAAACTCCAGCAAGATATTCAGTGTGTCTTCCTCACGGACAGTCCCGAGGTACCTCTTCTCAAATCACAGGAAGTAGATCAAACAACTGCAGTCTAGCAGTCAAGTATAGAGTATCTAAAATGTAATCGATCTTTCATCTACTAACCACAATACTGGGGTGCGAAAGGTTCTTGAGGAGCTTCACTTCTTCCTCAAGTTCTCTTATATGCGCCTAATCGTAGAAACAAAAGCCACAAATCACCTCACATGAAGGAAAGCCTCAACAACTAAATTGGTAACCAAATCGGTCAGAGAAGTGATACTCACTTGGGCCTTCTCCCGGGTCGCGTTGGTGCTCCCGTTCAAAACCTGGAACCAAAAATCAAACAAGGGAGAGGAGTTAGTCTGACGAATGACTCCAGGTCTCCAGACAGTACAAACCGGATCACCAAATCGTGAAATCTCGGCACCTGCTTTACTGTGAGGAGCTCGCCGGTGTCCAGGTCCATCCCGAGGTAGACCTGCCCGAACGCGCCGGAGCCGATCATCTTGCCCTTCCGCCACCGGATCAGCGGGATCTCACCCGCTCGGCCGCCCCCGTCGGCGGGCACGGGCGTCGGCGACAGCAGGCGGCGCGTCGGCGAGGGGCTCTTGGAGATGAGCCCGAGCAGGCTCATCCCCCTCGACTTGCGGAGGCAGGAGCAGAGGAGGCGGCGGGGATATTCCTTCATCCCACACTCTCCTCCTCCTCCTCCCCCGTCTCATCCACCCCTCCTCGTCCCAGATCCCGCCGAATCCGAGGCTTGTGGGCACGGAGGCGAGCTTCTCCGACGGCGGCGGCGGCAGGAGAGGAGGCGGAGGTCGAGGGGGAGACGCGCGGGCTAGGTCACCGGCATCGGCGGCGAGCTTCTCCGGCGGCGGCAGCAGGAGAGGAGGCTGGGGTCGCGGGGGAGACGCGCCGGAACCGGCCGATGCGATCGGGAGAGAGAGGGGTTAGCGAGAGAGAGAGAGAGAGAGAGGAGGGCGACAAGAAGGGGGAGGCGAGTGGGATGGGAGGCGGCGGCTAGGTCTTCTCCACGGGGGAGGCTGCCTTTTATACGCCCGGATGCGAAATGACTAAAATGCCCTCAGCGGGGCACGGAAATAACACGCGGTGGCATTCGCGATTTAAAGGCGACGTGGCCACCTTCGTCGTGCCTAGCTACCCCTTCATCCTTTATAAGTTAGATGTGTAACTGTTTTGCAATTTTTATTGATTGCAAAGTTGTTGATTATATGTTTCCTTTGCAGCAACCAATCTATACATTGTTTGATCATCTCCACCCCCTATGCTATGAAGTCTGATTTAATTGTTTCCACTGGATCATTTGTATTTTTTTCATTTTATAGGCCATTTTATTGCTATTATTGCTTGTTTACTATCTTGTCATGACAGGAAAGTTGAAATGCTTAATTCTGCTCCGAAGTGGCATGATCCCAATCAAGACGAACTATGTGTCCTGCAAATAAATCATTAGGATTTCATTTTTAGTCATCTCTAAGATATTTTGACTACCAATAAATTATTCTGGTACACATTTCGTTGCTTAGTTGATTCAAGGGTACTAATTACTGCATGTGTTTCTGATTAAAAAAAAGCAATCGATGAGGGGATCCATGAGTGTTTCTCATTCAAACTACATGTATCTTCATATGTTGAATCGAGTCATACAATAATCAATGAGGGGATACATGAATTGCGGAAGGCAGAGGCTATGAGCCGGAGCGCAGGATACTGTCATCATTATTGCCTCTACTTGCATAGTCTGCTGCCACGCCCATAACCCCTGGTACATACAGATGAATGTGAGATTTTCCTACATCATTTCAGTTCAGTTTGAGGTTGCTTATTTTACTGGCTTGTGAGAATATCTCGTGTAAAATAATAGATGAGGGTAAAATGGTGATTAAGGCTCTTTTATCTCGCGTCGGTTGCCTTGTTGTGATGCTTTTAAATGAAAAATAAATATATATATAGGAAAATGGGTTAGTACTCCCATGAGTACATACTCCTACGCACGTGTCGCTCGCTTGCTCGTTCCCTCGTGCTATCTGATCAGATTTTCTATTATAGAAAAAGAAACAACGGGCTAAAAAACTCAACCGAAGTCGTGGTCTTTGATTCGATTTTTCTGGTGTTTTTATGTTTCCACGGGACCACCTTATCTATTTGATCGCTTATCCATCTCTCGCCTTTTTCACTGGCGTCTAGATGCGGCGGCGAGCTCGCACGGATTGGCGGATACGTCGGCTTCCAAGAGAAGCTCGCTCGGCACGGCCATATTCTCACTGGCCAACGGCGGAGACGTGACTGACCAGGTTTGTTTTCGGGACGGCGACCATGGATGAATAAGATCGACGATGCACTGATCAGTTCAGCAGAGCCTTGTTCTTTTCGGTCGATGTTGAAGCCTGCTCCATGTTCTCCAATCACATGGAGCTGTTTTTTGAAGCCCATCAATCACATGCTAGGTACCTGATCGATTTGTTTCATGGCAACAATTCTCGTGCATGTCAGATGTAGTATGTGGCATGATAGGGTCGTACCTCGTCATACATGTAGGCAAATCTTTCTCTTGTATTTTTTATCGGGTCAATCGAACATGACGATGCATTCTATGCCCATATGCCCACAGGCAAATAATCTACATTCAGAATGGGGTTTTTTCTTCAGTTTACGGTTACTATGAATTTAATTCCAGATTCTGGTAAACCATAATGAGTAGAAACTGTATAACATTGACCAATAATAGTATTGCCCTACACACATATCTATCTGGAGTACTGCAAGCTTATACTTATTCAACATAATAATGATTTCTTTGTTTCGCTTCAGACCATTCCACGGTGAAAGTGTTCTTCAACTCTGAAAAACTGTTCTCTTTATTGATCACATGGATTGATCAAGAGGGTATCACAATATGGTCAATGGAAGCAGCAGCTAACATATGGATCATATGGGCGATCAAAGAGAAAATCACTTCTCTCTGTAAAAAAAAGAGAATTACTCAAGAGTTTTGTAGTAGTATATTTTCCTCTGTTACCATGTGTGGTCAAAGGGAATGTACTACCATCTTTAATGAAGGATATGTAATACCTGTGCGTTGACTCATTTCTCTAAGTAATTTTTCTCTGTATCCATGTTTATTTTGGATGGACCGGTAGTCGTTTATTAGGAAGTATATACCTGACAGTTAAATTTATCACTTCTGTTGTCATATATACTCTTTCTGAAGTGGTATATACCCTGAACCAACCTGTGGTTGGATGGTTAGAGGGACTGTGGTATCCTCAGCCCATCAGGGTTCAAATCCTGGTGCTCGCATTTATTCCTGAATTTATTTCAGGATTTCCGGCGATGCGCATTCAGTGGGAGGAGACGTTCCGGTCGACGACGAGGTGCCTACGGTGATTTTGTAAATTTCAAGATGATATGCCGGCTCAGTCTTTCGGAGGTGCTCATAGGGATAGGGTGTGCGTTCATAAGGGTGAGTGTGCGCGTGTATATGAGCGTTTGTGTCTGTACTGATGTTCAAAAAAAATGTGGTATATACCCATTAAAAATGCATTATATACCCATTACGAATACCATGCAGTATATACTCCTTGAAAAATGATGCAGCATATACCCCTATAGTATATACCCCCGCAAAAAATGTAATATATATCCTTTTTTCTGCAGTTTATACCCTTCAAAAATTGTCTAATATATACTCTTTGAAATATCGTACATTACACAAACGGGATACTGCATTGTTTGCATATCTTTCAAGATTATAGTATACATCCTGGATACTACATGGGTATATATACATACTACCAGTTCTCTCGGAGACATGACATATATACTGTATCAATCATATTTACGCTGCTTAACTTTTCTCCTTGTATAAAATATACTACTGGTCTGAAACATGAAGTATATACTGTCCAGTGAATAATCCTCATATTTTCTAATGTTTGAAAAGTAAGTACTACATGCACGGTTCCTTGATTCTAGTAGCAAGTTGTTGGATGCTTACCGTCTCACAAAAGCTAAAGTAGCGGCATGCACAACAATTTGAACGCTCCATTTGTTTTCTCCGTCGTTGGTTCGCTACTAACAGGTGCAAGCCCACGAAGGGTTTGCTACTATCAGGCTTTTTGCAAAAAGTCCTCCCGTTTCTGAGAAATTAACCCGCAGTCCGTTTTTAAGTAACTAATTTAGGAAAATGTTTTGGTTTTACAAAAAAGGCCCTGTAATTTGGTATATTCAACCCGCGGTCCAGATGTCGACGCGACGGCGCGGCGGCGCGATGCAGAACGGGGGCGGTGGATGAAGATTGCAGGGGCCGGATCCGCGCGCGGCAGGGGCTAGGAAGGCGGATCCGGAGGCGGGCGGCGCGGCGGGGATCGCCGGTGACGACGAGGAAGGCCGAAGCGCGGCTTCCCGGGCGGATCCATGGCGTCCACGGCTCTTGGGCAGAGATGTCACGACCCAAGCACATACATGGGGTGAGCAATCAAATCAGTACCGATTTCGAATACAAGAGAAGAGATTTGAGGTGAGAATCAGCAACAAGGGGGAGATACAGATAGCAGGGAGGTGAGGAACAAGAGCAGAGGACGAGAAGGTTGAAGACGATTCATTCATTAGCTGCCTTTACCCGTGCTCTCTCGATTGCATATGTAGCCTGTGCCGTGTGGAAACTGACCTCCAATGAACGGCCCATCTCGTAGCCCAGGCCCAGTTACGAAGTATAGGGTGACAGCCCATGGGTGGGGTGTTACAAGAGAGGAGACAAGGAGGTGAGGGAGAGAAGAAGGGACAAAGGAGGAGCGGTGCGGCGACCTAGGAGAGCTCGCCGGAGCCGGGCGACGGCGGACGGGCGTGGGCGACGGCGGACGGGCGCGGGAGACGGAGGGATCCGGTGCGGCGGCGCGAATCCTGCTACAGGTGCGAGCCGCTCGTCTTCTAGGACCACCCTCAAGACGACGGTGGCGTCAACGGCTAGGCGCACGACGGCAGCCCTCCCGTTGCTACGGAGCCTGGTGGAGTGCCCTGAAGCCGCAGATGCTGCTGCTGCACCCGCACCACCAGCCCAAGGTCAGTCTCCTTCACCTCGTTCTACAGCGCAACTCCCGTCTGGCACCATGCTGCCTTACTTCTGCCCCTCTGGTTTGGAGAGTGTGCGCTCTCAGCTCTGCTGGGCAGGCCGTGCTCTCTTGCGTGCGAGCAAGGGAGAAGAGCGAGCTTGCTGATTCTTACCTGCAGCTCCAACATTTAAGCCTGCAAATCGAATCTTCAGATTTGTCTTCTACAAAATAGGATTTTTTTTACAGTTACATACTCATTGAAGTTACATGATGTGCAGTTTAGAAATTTGATTACTAGGGGACTTTTACTACATGTCCAGTTATGGTTTCATGATAAAAGGAGCACACACCAAACGTTTGTTGAATTGCTGCTTGAAGAAAATGTATGGAGTTTCTATTGCGTGCTTCAAGTCATAAACCACGTAAAATAAATCCTATAAGCAGTTCTTACCATACTATCTTTTGAACCAATTTTGTAAACTTAGTACGATATGATTATTGTTTTTTGTAGGGTTTCCTATAGATATATTTGAGCTATTAAAAATGTGATTATATCATTTGTCATCTGAAAACCAGACTCATGTATACATTATGGGACATAATGTCCAGGAAATAATCACCAGGTACAAACATCACTCTTAACCTACATTGTACAACATTGCATAATTTTCTGTTTTTCATGAGGTACCGTCAGTATTTTTTTATCGCATACATAGACAGAACAAAGGTCACAAGAGCTGATTTTGTGCACCTTGCTGCATCTGCACTCACTTGTTTAAGATATTCAAAGTGTGAGCTTTTGAAATTTCCAAAAATAAGTCAGATTGTCATTATTAACCTATGTGCACATGCCAATATTTTCTGACTCTGTGACAATTGTCTTTGAGAATAATTGGATGAACCACCATGTCGCCCTTGCGCCTGGTTTCATGGGAAAGTAATTTACAAAGCTTCAGTTGGTCAATACAGCCTACATGTTTTTTTTAACAGGCAGCTACAGGTTGACATTTTTTATCTGATTCCATGTTTTCTACCACTGCTTAACTTTATTTGAAAAACTGTTGTTGTTATGTACGCATGATACAGTACTAGAGTTGTATGCAGGATATAGTACTAGAGTTGGAATTTCAGGGCATCCAAAAAGAACTTACTATGCTTCAGCCCATGTTTTCTACCATTGCTTGCTTTTATTTGAAAAACTGTTGTTGTTATGTATGCAAGATACAATACTAGAGTTGGAATTTCAGGGCATCCAAAAAGAATTTACTATGCTTCAGGTAAGAAAGTTAATTTGTTTGACTTTTGTAAGGACTAAATTACTAGCTTAATGCATGGAACTTATTGAGCTGCAGACATGGCATGTGCGTACATAGAGACCTGCTGCGGATGCACCTCTTCTTACAGGACAGGCTGTCTACGAATTATCTTGAGCTTCAATTTCCATAATAAAACGTGTGTTTTTATTTATCATGGTTTCTCCTCCTACATGACCAAAATTTCCAGATGTTGTTTTTGTTAGAACAGGGTTGTGCTGTGTGTGTAGTTATCATATTGTATAGGGGCTTCTTTGCTTATTTCCCTTCATGTATATGTGCTGGCCTGTTGGCCCGATGGAATATGGGCTCACTTCATAACATGGTATAAGAGCTAGGGTTAGGTTCCCCAGCCGCCGCCGTCGCCGCCGCCGCCGCCGCCGCCGGCCGCCGCTCCTCTCTTCATCGAGCCTCTCCCCTCTTCTTCCTGGTAGCTGCTGCCGCTTGCTGGTCCAGGCCGCCGCCGTTCCAGGCCGCTGCTGCCGCCGTCCTTCCCGGCCGGCGCCGCCGCCTCAACGTGCTGCTGCTGCTCTTCAACGAGCTGCTGCTGCTGCTGCTCCTCTTCTCTGCTGCTGCTGCTGCTCTTCTTCAACGAGCTGCTGCTGCTGCTCTTCAAAGTGCGGCTGCTGCTGCTCTTCTCCTCCTGGTCTGCTGCTGCCATCAAGCTGTGCCTCCTGCTGCTGCTGGTCTTCAACGAGCTGCTGTTGCTGCTCTGCTGCAATGGCGCCCTCCACCACCACCGGTGCTGTCCCAGTCCCACGATGTCCTGTTATCTTCAACGGACAGAACTACAGGGACTGGGTGCAGCACATGAAGCTTCACATGAGGGGCCAGCTGGTCTGGGAGCACCTCTCTGGTGCTCTGCCTTGTCCCCTGCTGCCCACTCCTCCAGCTGAGTTGGCCTTCCCTGTTGATGCCGATGAAACCAAGCAACGTGAGATGCTAGATGCTTTTGAAGAGGCCACTGAAGAGTATCAGAATCAACTCCACTTATACAAGCAATGGACAAATGATGATGCTCGAGCCTCTTCTATCTTGGTGAACAGCATGGATGTTGATCTCACCATGGATGTGGTGGCCCTTACCACTGCATATCAGATGTGGGAGCACCTTCGCCATCGCTATGAGTCTACAGGGGATGCCATGTATCTCTCTGTTGTTCGTCAAGAGCAACAACTACAACAGGGAGATGCTACTGTGGATGATTTCTACAAGGAGATGTCGGCGGTGTGGCGCCAATTGGACTCTCTGGGAGCTGATGTTTGTCGCAGATGTCAGTGTTGTGTGCGGCAACAAGCTAAGTTGGAGGTTCGTCGCCTCTACGACTTCCTCACTCGCCTCCGGCCGGAGTTCGAGCAGAGTCGTGCTCAGCTATTGGCACGCCATCCTCGGCTCTCTACTCTGGAGGCCCTTGCTGAGGTGCGATCTGAGAAGGTGCGCCTACGGAGCACGGGCTTATTGCCATCCTCTTCAGCAGTCCTGGCTGCCCGCGTTCCACCACCGCTGCCTGGTGTGCCCTCTTCTACACAGGTGGCAGCAACCTCCACTAGTGCTTTCTGCAACTACTGCAAGCAGGATGGTCACATGATCACGGAGTGCATCAAGAGGAGGAAACAGGGTCGCCGTGGTGGCCGTCCTCAAAAGGACTCGGGAGGCTCCTCTAATTCTCGTGAGGGCTCCCTTGAGAAGGTTCACCAGGAGATGCTCACCTTGCTGCGCCGCCTTACTGCTTCTGCACCATCCTCAGGTTCTGCTGGTTCTGCTGGTCAGACGTCTGGTCCACCACCGCACTCTTCGTCAGGTACATCTTTGCCCTGGATTCTTGATTCTGGGGCCTCCTTCCACATGACACCACACAGAGATCATCTTTGTGCTGTCAATTCCGTGCCTTCTCCTCTTACAGTTCAGACTGCAGATGGCACTTCTCTTTCTGTTGCCGCAAGAGGGACACTTTCCACGTCTTCTTTTCATGTCCCTGCCGTTTCTCATGTTCCTAAACTGACTATGCAACTTCTATCTGCTGGTCAACTTACTGACTTGGGTTGTCGTGTTATTCTGGATTCTGACTCTTGTTGTGTTCAGGATCGTCGTACGGGGACTCTGGTTGGGATCGGTCCTCGGCGCCATGACTCTCAGCGCCTTTGGGAGCTCGATTGGCTGCGCCTTCCTTCCGCTGCGTCCTCTAGCCAGTCGGACATCACCACCCCTTTTGCTTCAGCTGCCACCTCCACCACATCCTTCGCTCAGTGGCATCATCTATTGGGTCACATTTGTGGCTCCCGCTTGTCTTCTTTGGTTAGGAGTGGTGTTCTAGGGTCTGTATCTGGTGATAGTTCACTAACTTGTATGGGTTGTAAGCTTGGCAAGCAGATACAACTTCCATATCCCTCTAGTAATTCTGTTTCTCAATGACCTTTTGAACTTGTTCACTCTGATGTATGGGGTCCTGCCCCCTTTGTTTCGAAAGGGGGTCACAAATATTATATAATTTTCATTGATGATTTTTCTCGCCACACTTGGATCTACTTTATGTCATCTCGTAGTCAAGTGCTTCAAATTTACAAGTCGTTTGCTACCATGGTTCGCACTCAGTATGATTCCTCTGTTCGAGTTTTTCGTGCTGATTCGGCTGGCGAGTACTTATCTCGTGCGCTTCGTGGTTTCCTTGCTGAACAGGGTACCCTTCCTCAGTATTCATGTCCTGGTGCACACGCTCAAAATGGGGTGGCTGAACGCAAACATCGTCACGTCCTTGAGACTGCTCGGGCTCTTCTTTTATCTTTTGTTGTTCCCCCGCACTTTTGGGCTGAGGCTGTCTCTACCGCTGTTTATCTCATTAATATTCAGCCTTCTGTTGCTCTTCAGGGAGGGATACCAGTTGATCATCTAGGTGATGGTCCAGCTGATTATAGTGGTCTACGCCTGTTTGGTTGTGCCTGTTTTGTTCTTCTCCACCCTCATGAACGCACCAAATTGACTGCTCAATCTGTTGAATGTGTTTTCCTTGGCTACAGTTTGGAGCACAAAGGTTACCGTTGCTGGGACCCTATTGCTCGAAGACTGAGAATCTCCAAAGATGTCACTTTTGATGAGTCTCGCTCCTTCTACCCTCGTCATTCTTCTACTGCCACAACCGAGTCGTTAGTCGAGCCTCTCTCTTTTTTGACTCTACCTAATTCTTCACCTTTATCGTCACCTGGTAGGTCCACTCCTAGCCTTTCACCTGTGTCTGCTCATGAGCTTCAGCTTACACAGGATGAGGTTTCTATTCCTGACTCTCCTACTCGGGTTGAGCCATCCACTCTCTCTCCTTTTCCTTTTACCTACTCCCGTCGTGCTCAACACCCTTCTCCCTCTGATGCGCCACCTTCCACTTCCCCTCTCTCTCCGCTTCCTTTTGTCTACTCCCCGTCGTGCTCGGCACCCCTCTCCCTCGGATGCGCCCACTTCCACTTCCACTCCTTCCCTGTTGGGTCCCATTCCTTCAGAACCACCTACCCCTCCTGCTCCTCGGTATAATCTGCGTGATCGCCACACTCTCCAGCCTCCTGCGTACTATGTTACTGCTGCTACCACTCTTGTTGAGCCGTCTACGTATCGTGAGGCTGCTGCTCATTCTGAATGGCAGCATGCTATGGCAGAGGAAATTCATGCTCTTGAGCGCACAGGCACTTGGGACCTTGTACCCCTGCCTACAGGCGTTAGACCCATCACTTGCAAATGGGTCTACAAGGTTAAGACACATTCAGATGGTTCTCTCGTGCGCTACAAAGCTCGTCTTGTTGCGCGTGGCTTCCAGCAGGAGTATGGTCGTGACTATGATGAGACTTTTGCTCCTGTTGCTCACATGACCACTGTTCGCACTCTTTTGGCTGTTGCTGCTGTTCGGCAGTGGTCCATCTCTCAATTAGATGTCAAGAATGCCTTCTTGAATGGTGAGCTGCGGGAAGTGGTCTATATGCAGCCGCCTCCTGGCTATACTGTCTCTGATGGCACTGTCTGTCGCCTTCGGCGCGCTCTTTACGGGCTGAAACAAGCTCCTCGTACCTGGTTTGAGCGTTTCTCCGCCGTCATCACAAGGATCGGGTTCTCTGCTAGTGTTCATGATCCTGCTATGTTTATTCACACTTCTCCTCGCGGTCGCACCCTTTTACTACTCTATGTTGATGACATGATTATCACAGGGGCTGACCACCAATTCATTGATTTTGTGAAGAAACGTCTACATGAGCAATTCTTGATGACTGATTTGGGTTCTCTTCGCTACTTTCTTGGACTTGAGATCATTTCTTCCCCTGAGGGTATTTATCTCTCTCAAGAGAAGTACATCCAAGATCTTCTCACTCGTGCCTGCCTCACTGATCAGCGCACGGTTGACACTCCTATGGAGTTTGGTCTCCATCTTCGTCCTGGTGAGGGTGAACCCCTTGCAGATCCCACACGCTACCGCCATCTTGTTGGGAGCCTTGTCTATCTAGGCATCACTCGTCCTGACATTTCTTATGCTGTGCACATTCTAAGTCAGTTTGTCTCTGCTCCCACTCAACTTCACTACATTCACCTTCTTCGTGTTCTTCGTTACCTTCGTGGTACCGTGACTCGTCGCTTATTCTTCCCTCGCTCCAGCTCTCTTCAGCTTCAGGCCTACTGTGATGCTACCTGGGCCAGCGATCCCACTGATCGCCGCTCTCTCTCTGCCTATTGTGTTTTTCTTGGCTCCTCCCTGATTGCCTGGAAGACCAAGAAGCAGAATGCTGTATCTCGCTCCAGTGCTGAGGCTGAGCTGCGAGCTATGGCGTCCGTGACTGCAGAAATTACTTGGCTACGATGGCTTCTTCAGGATTTTGGTGTTTCCACTGCTACACCGACCCCTCTGCTCTCCGACAGCACTGGGGCACTCAGCATTGCCCGTGATCCTGTTAAGCATGAGCTCACCAAGCACATCGGTATTGATGCCTCCTACACTCGTTCTCAGGTGCAAGACAGAATTGTCGCCCCTCAGTATGTGCCCTCAGAGCTTCAGCTTGCTGATTTTCTGACGAAAGCTCAGACACGGTCCCAACACAGCTTTTTCCTGTCCAAACTCGGTGTCCAAGATCCCCCTTGAGTTTGAGGGGGGGTGTTAGAACAGGGTTGTGCTGTGTGTGTAGTTATCATATTGTATAGGGGCTTCTTTGCTTATTTCCCTTCATGTATATGTGCTGGCCTGTTGGCCCGATGGAATATGGGCTCACTTCATAACAGTTTTATCGTTTCCTTCCGGAGCCATTAAATCTCAGTCTCATATGTTGAAATGGTTCCAGCGTGTGCATGATGCACTGCTCCCCTTAGTTTTAGGAGGAACATGGTGCTATTCCTGGTGCTTTTGGTTATGGAAAAACTGACATTAGTCAGGAACTTTCTAAGGTGATCACCTTGCTGCTCTGTTCTCATCGTAGCATCTCTACACAGTCTACTGAGTTTAAAAATCCATGCAGTACTCTAATTCTGAAGCTTTGGTTTATGTGGGATGTGGCTGAAAGAGGAAATGAGATGGCCGAGATTCTAATGAATTTCCCCCAATCGACAATGACATTTCTTGACATGATGTGAAGAGTGGAGCCGCTTAAAGTACATGGCGAGCTCACCATGCTCACCTTTCTTCCTACAGATTGGGAGCCGCGGACCATGACCCATGGAGTGTAGATGCTACACCGGTGATGAGTTCCAAGGGACGAAGAGCAGCTCATGATTTTCGGGGACGAGGAGGAGCTTGCGATTTCCAGACTCGGCCTGCCCGACCTGCTGACGCATGAGGAGGACTAGGAGTCTGGTGTTTTCTCTGCAATGAAGCACGGATGTCTTCGGGTGCAACGCACGGGCTCTTTTGCTTTTACAAACTTCAGTTCTAATTTTAGTGTTCGACTAATAGTAATCTGTTGGAACAAGTGCAAAGGCAACATCATCTTCCAGCAGAAGATTTCCCCTGCATTGAGCGCTTCAGAGATGCACTAGGTGGGTAAAACATCTAAAGTTTAGAGAAAGTCAAGCCATATTTACTACTACTATGTTGTATTAACAAATCTAGCATCAGTTCGAATGATTTAAGTAAAGTAAACCGAGATGTTGATGAGCTTAATTAATTCAAAAATTGTTCTTGATTTTTGTTTCTAGATAAAATATTTGATTCATTGTTGTGGATTTTCCAGGACAAAGCAGGTTCTGGTGGACAAGGAGGTGATAAGAGATGAACTCTTCCGGTGGAAAAGTTGATGGTCCTAATTTGTTTATAATTTATTTCTTGATCACTTTAATTTACACAACATCTCTGGCTTTTCGTGTTCTGTGATAATATATTTGAGTATAGTCACAGGCTACGCAAAATGATTATTTACGTTCCTAATTTATCTTCCTCTTTCGTGGTGGTAGGGAAACATCGTCGTTAGTTTGCACGAGCTAGGACTTCACAGAATTTTGTCAATAGCATTTATCAGGATATATTTTTTCTTATTCCTTTCTATTTTTAGACAAGAAAGAAACATAGAGAATCTTAATCCTATACTGTATCAGTACCTGCAGCAGAGCAAGCTGTTGTCTCAAATTTAACAGAAGATGGAAATGAATGGTTGCTTTGTTGCAGGTTACTCCAAGAACAAGTGCATTATCAAACTAGATGTTGTATATTATCCATCCATCATCTTGATGCTTGTGTATCCTGCGACAAGTCCAAGCTTAATCAGGATAATCTGATTAGTGCGTCACAAGTCTGCTATTTCTAATTGTACCAATTCTGTACTTATATTAGCATTTTACATAATGTGTAAATTTTTCTGTATTTCTAATTGTACCAATTCTGTACTTATTTTAGCATTTTACATAATGTGTAGATTTCCCTGTATTTCTAATTGTACCAGTTCTGTACTTATTTTTGCTATATTATTTAGTTCAAAATGACTTTGTAAATCCCAGTTTCTCCAGTATTGTAACTCTGTGTCAAATTGTCCAATTAAACTGATATTTCTCTTTGGACAACTTCAATTCGTAATATCACGATTTTCCTTTTCATAAACCACTTCAACTAGCCTAGCGCTATGTCTATTAGTCCTCCAGTATTTGTTGGAATGAGATAACACATGTTTCTTCAAGTTGTACACACTACATGTATTAAGTTTCTTATAGAAGTAGTCAAATCTGGATACCAATTTATTGGAACATTATCTTCTGCAGTCATCCAACTCTGAGCGCGGAGTTGCGGAGCGGAGAGCTGCCAAACAGAGTCTATATTTCTTACAGAAGTAGTCAAACAAGGATATCAATTTATTGGAACCATCAACGAGGTGACACTCCTGGAGGGTATATATTCTCCCTCTTATGCCTATTCGAAATAAGGTTGTAGGTCTGTACTTTGCCACGCATATTGTAATACTCAACTGTAGCGAGGATGGAGCAGGAAAGTGTGATGAACCTTCTAATATGGATACTGCACTTGGTACGAGCTACGGGCCACTATTGCTTATCATATGGATTGTAGATGTAGTGGTAATGTACCACCTATATTTTTTTAGTATAGTGATGGTATGTCATATAGCAATCTGGTTGCCGTGACCTAGCTATTCTCTGTAGAGCCAGTGAAAGAAAAAGAATAAAAAGGTTCAGAGAAATAATAGAATTGATGATTGAATATCCAATGGCTGTGATTTTATATCTATGTGGAGGATTGATGTAAGATCACGTGTAGAGTATACAAGTGAAAAACATGATTATTTATTTAGACGAGCTATTACCAGAGTTTTTTTGTCAGAGGGAGGGATCCCGAATCTTTATTATCATTATCAGAAACATGACTCCAGGCCCTAAAGAAACAAGAAAAATGCATAACAAGTCCTTGGACTTTTACAGAAAGGATCTCAAACTGAGACAAAAACATGACCGGGTCCTTGAGTCTATGTAGATTCCACCTCACTGTTGTCGGGGACGAGCCACTTGGGGCAACGCAGTTGCTATGGCTCTAGGCCATACATGAGTTCTTGCTAATAACCACGGCCGCTGAATAAAAACATTAAACTGAAGGCCCAGACAAAATGAGCACCTAAGAAAAAAAGACCATATGCAGATAATGAAGAACCATAAGACTGAATGACTTGCGATGCCTGTGACCACAAGAAATCTTGAAGCCACCCATTAATCGTAATGGAACTCTGTGCAATGTTTCCCCTTGTAATATGAGTTACCACCCCTTAATCACTTATAGTACCCCAAATATCCGACTGCATTTTCCAACTGAAATGGAAAATGACTACCGAAATTGCATTGTACAAGGCTGCCCTACAACCCGAAGAGTCACTACCTCCTTGTTGGCATAGCGCTAGGAGGAAGAAAGAGGCGAATGGACAGATCTGTCGCCACAGAAGGCTACCCCACAGCCCGAAGAGTCACCGGAGCGATGAAGTTTCAGCGAGCGGCGTAGCTTCATAATAGATTCTTCTGGTGATAATAAGCTCACATCAGATCATATATAGTATAATTTCGGCTGAAATTAACACCAAAGCTTCTACTGCAAAAAAGATTATGAAATATGGACTATTTGTTGGTAATCTTGAGTCGTCTTGAGCTTAAATATTGGCTTTACAAGAAGACTTTCTTTTTTCATAATAATGGATGAGCAAGAATTTTAGAAACAAATGTTTCATTTTGTTATCTATGTAACATAATCATATGTTTGATTCATTTTAGAAGCAGTGGTAGTTACCACCACTTGCGTTTTGTATGTTGTATGTAGTATCTGTCGAAACGGAGAGTATGTACGTGTAGTATATAGTATATAACAACGATTAGATAGTATATATACAAATTTTTAGGTAGTATGTATCATTTTTTGTGTATGCTCTTTTTTACGTACAAATATGTACGTATTTCACAAATATAACAAAAACTATGGGCTCATATGCATTTTTTTTATGTAACTTGTTTTGAAATATCTTAGATATAGTATATGAACATATTTAAAATAATAAAATAGTATATATAGTACCACATCCTAGTATATGAGACATGTGGGGTAACTACCACCGGATGGTAGGATGGATTTTCCTATATATATATATATAGAGAGAGAGAGAGAGAGAAACCCTATTAATAACCCATCTATTATAACCCAGGATGAAGAATTATTCTTCACCCTGGTCCGTCGATCGAGCTGGATAGCCGATTCCTCCGTCGGACCGTGGGGTGGTGTAATTTTACCTTTTCTTTATGACGGTTCCTCCTTTTGCTTTTTTTTGCTTGGTCGTGCGGTTTGGATCACGCCCACTACCAGCCGAATCAACAAAAAAAATGATCCCAGGGACGAACAGCGGCGGCGAGCGGTTTGGGGCTAGGCGAGCGGCGGCCATCGTCCGCCAGCGGTATGAGTGGGCCCGGCTGGAGCTTGGACTCCAGCGCCGTTCTCTCAAGCCCGGTGTGGTGGACGACGCCTCGCTAGCAATGAACACCTGGCCACAGTCGGGCGCAGTCCGCGACTCAGGGGTTGGAGGCGTCCTCGTCTAGTCGACGAGCTGGTTATGGTCGGGCGGGCAGCGCGTCGTGGCTGCTGCGTGAAGAGGTACTTCGTCGCTTTTCGTTAGATGCCCCCAAATGATTTTGCTTCAGGATCCAGCCCTTTCAATTTGATTCTATTTTACGGGAGCTATGATTGATTCTCACTACAACTTCACCATTGATTGCTTTATTATGCCTGACTGCTCGTGTAGATCAAGATCCCATAGGCTGGCATCCATGGCTGGATATGCTTCAGTAGCCTCACTTTATTGCCTCGATGTTGCCGGCCGATGGCCATAGCCTTATAACTGTTGCCTCAGATCTTGGACTATCTCTTCAGGAGCAAACACATATAACAATAAATCAGACGCATGCAGGCAACACTTCACTGCACACGATATACTTGATCCGACAGCTAGTTTATCAGTATCGTTGATTGATGCGGAACACACATACTACTGGTCAATTTCACAATTCAGTTGTTGTTCTGGCCCACTAATAATCAAAAAAAGCGACGAAATCCTTATCCTTCACTTCCTGCTAGTAATTCCCAAAAGAAACCAAGCAAAGGATTGGGAGTAAAAACTAATTCCTTGCCCAATACACTACTAATTCCCTCCTCTAAAGTCATATCCCTCTTCCCATTATTGCCAAATAGGCTCTAGATGAGTTGCTCAGGTGGCCTGAGGCAAAACAAGAACCATTTGTACTCCAATTGGTTAGGAGTGTGGTTTTATTGTTCTTCAGTTTATTAGTGCGAAGTTGGTTGCATCATCCGCTTCAGGAGATAGTCATGTGCGCCACGAAATTAGCTTCACCTGAAGATAGTATGAGCAGGCATACCTCCTAGTCTAGCTAGCTGGGCTATGCAGCTATCTGATTGTAATTCAGAACTAGTGTCTTTGGTAGTTCCAACAAATCAGGGATTCTGTACGAAGCTAATTTAGAGCCAGGCGAGTCGGGATTCAGATCCCTTTTCGAAGGTGAGATAGCCCTGCCATCACTCATATGTCATTGCATATTTATAGAAATCAATCTAGCACGTCTGCTCCCTCCATAATTTATTTGAATCTGTAGCAGACTGGTTTGCTCACAACCTGTTTGATAGAATACCTACAAGAGCCAATTATCCATCTCCACAAATATCCCTGGGGTCTTCCCATCAATTGCATCTTTAATTTGACTCCCATTTTTTCAGATTAGTTTGTTTGCATATTTATTCTTGTACTGGTATTGATCAAGTGCGCTTTTTATTCAGCGAATCAGCAACATGGTGCACACATATTTGTTTCTTGCGATTGGTTACATAAGCCTAATTAACTATTTGGTTATTTCCTACTTCCTTGTAGTGATTATCACTCCAACAGGTGGATGCACACGTATAATGGGTGTGTCATGGCTGTATTTTGCCTGTGACTATCGGAAAGTAATCTCCTTTATATGACTATATTCTTTTGGGAATTTGTACTTAGATAGCTAACCAATAAAGGCAGGAGATTCCAGCGACAGATTTGAGGTCGGCGCCTCACGAAGGCATGCTCCTTGCCGGGAGAGGCTGTTGAAATATGAGATGGGCCTAGAGCCCATATGACAATTTCAGATTTAATCTCTAAGGGTCCATGTAGGTGGCATGATAAGGTGGTGGGTGGCATGACAAGGTGGTGGGAAGTTTAGTCCCACCATGCTAGTGGAAGAAGAATTGGAGTGGTTTATAAGGGATTCTCTCCCTCATGCTATTGGAGCTTGAGAAGAAAAGAAGCCCTCGCGCACTCCTCCTCCGCTCGCCTCGCCACGCCACGCCTCGTCACGACGCGCCGCGGGTTGCGGGATTGAGCCGAGCCGAGCTCACTCCTATGCGCTTCTTTTTGCCGGTCAGGAACGTAGAGTCTTTGACAGGTAGGGCCACGATCTGAGACGTCGGATCGTGGGCTACCGACTTGGACGTGGGTTCAGCCCACGTCTCTCCACGCGCGGCCGCACATATATAGTGGGGCGCTGCCAACCCTAGCCGCCGCGAAACAGAATGCATCTCCATCTCCGCCTCCACGCCCATGTCGTTCCTCTGCTGCTGCTGCCGCCGGCGACTCCATCCCGTTCACCGCGTACACGGTTGACGGGAGAGCAGGCCTCCGAAACCCCGCCTCTCCGGATCCTGTACGAGAGAGGGGCGATTAGGTTTTTGGGTAGCGACTACGTGACTGCTCGCTTCTGTTCATCTACGTCCGCATCACCTTCGTCATCACCATGTCGACCGACGCCGACCGTGCCGCCACTGAGAAGGCCAAGGACGACAAGAAGGCCGCCGAGGATGCCGCGGCTGCTGCCACCGTCACCGCCGCCGCGTGGCCGATTGGAGGGTATACATTGCTTATCTCTCTCGTGTTTCTTTCTGTTCTAGCAGTACTAGCGATATGCGTAGATGTTTCTACTATGTGCGTAGTACATGCTTTGTTAGATCGTAATCAGTATGTTATCAATGATGTTCATGTCATGCTCATGATTTATTCATGGATTAATTTAATCGAAAACTGCCTATTTATTCATCAATCCAAAAACCTAATGTGTGTAGGAGTTTTTCGAATTCTGGTTTTGCTGCTGCACTGAAACCGTCCCCGTTTATGGGGACGTACTTTAAGCGTTGGCAGACCAAGACCACCTTATGGCTCACGGCCATGAACGTGTTCTGGGTCGCCGGTGTGACTCCCACAGGAACGATCGCTCCTGAACAGGAGAAGGCATTCAAGGAGGCCACTGTCGTGTTCCTCGGGGCGGTTTTGAGCGTGATTGGAGATAAGCTGATTGCAACCTCGCAAGCCTCACAAGGCAGCAGAGAAGAGACACTTGGCGCCACTTGAACTCATGCATTTTGATCTTTGTGAGATGAATGGTGTGTTGACTAAAGGTGGAAAGAAATATTTCATGACTTTGATAGATGATTCCACTAGATATTGCTATGTGTACCTGTTAAATACCAAAGATGAGGCTCTACACTACTTTAAATCTATAAGGCCGAAGTTGAGAATTAACTCGAAAAGAAAATTAAACTAGTCCGGTCGGATCGTGGTGGAGAGTACTTCTCGAAAGAGTTTGATGCCTTCTGTGCGGAACACGGTATTATTCATGAGAGGACGCCTCCCTACTCACCCCAGCCAAACGGTGTTGCCGAGCGAAAAAACCGTACTCTAACTTTGGTTAACGCCATGTTAGATACGTCGGGTTTATCCAAGGCATGGTGGGGGGAGGCTAGAATGACATCATGTCATGTCCTGAATAAAGTTCCGACAAAGGATAACGAGATCACTCCTTATGAGAAGTGGACCAAGAGAAGGACAACACTCTCGTACTTACGTACTTGGGGCTGCTTGGCGAAAGTTAATGTGTCGATCCCCAAAAAGCGTAAGCTTGGACCAAAGACTGTGGACTGCGTTAATTTGGGCTACGCTATGAATAGTGTTGGCTATAGATTTCTAGTAGTGAAATATGAGGTACCTGACATGAAGGTTGGTACAATTATGGAGTCTAAGGATGCTACATTCTTTGAGGACATTTTTCCCATGAGAGATGTACAAAGCACTTCTAGACAGGAATCTGAGGAGACTCCTGAGCCTGCCATTCCTATGGAATATTATGAACGAACACATGATGGGAATCCTGAGGAGGATGACGAGGAAACCCTTGGTAGGGGCAAGAGACAAAGGACTGCAAAGACCTTTGGTGATGATTTCTTCGTGTACCTCGTGGATGATACTCCTACTTCTATTTCAGAAGCGTATGCCTCTCCAGAAGCTGACTACTGGAAGGATGCGGTCCGTAGCGAGATGGATTCCATCATGGCTAACGGGACATTGGAGATCACTGAGCATCCCTATGGTTGCAAACCATTGGGATGTAAGTGGGTGTTCAAAAAGAAGCTTAGGCCCGATGGTACGATTGAAAAGTACAAGGCTAGACTTGTGGCCAAGGGCTATGACCAGAAAGAAGAGGAAGATTTCTTCGATACTTATTCACCTGTGGCTAGACTGACCACCATTCGAGTATTACTCTCGTTGGCGGCCTTGCACGGTCTTCTCGTCCACCAGATGGATGTTAAGACGGCTTTTTTGAATGAAGAGCTAAACGAGGAAATCTACATGCAATAGCCAGATGGCTTTGTGATAGATGGTCAGGACAGAAAGGTGTGTAGGTTGCTGAAATCTTCATATGGCCTGAAGCAAGCACCTAAGCAATGGCATGACAAGTTTAATACAACTCTGACATCTGTTGGCTTCGTTGTTAATGAAGCTGACAAATGTGTATACTATCACCATGGTGGGGGCGAAGGAGTCATACTGTGCCTGTATGTTGATGACATACTGATATTCGGAACCAACCTCAAAGTCATTGAGGAGGTTAAGTCGTTTCTGTCTCAGAACTTTGAGATGAAGGACCTTGGTGTGGCTGATGTTATCTTGAACATCAAGCTACTGAGAGATAATGAGGGTGGGATCACACTTCTGCAATCCCATTATGTTGAGAAGGTGTTGAGCCGTTTTGGATATTCGGACTGCAAACCATCTCAAACACCATATGATCCTAGTGTGTTGGTTCGAAAGTTCGAAGGCACAACTAAGGATCAACTGAGATACTCTCAAATCATTGGTTCGCTCATGTACCTAGCAAACGCAATGAGGCCTGACATCGCGTTTGCTGTGAGCAAACTAAGCCGGTTTGTTTCCAATCCGGGTGATGTACATTGGCATGCTATTGAGAGAGTTATGCGCTATCTGAAAGGTACTATAAACTACGGACTTCACTATACCGGATACCCGTCGGTACTTGAAGGGTATAGTGATGCGAATTGGATCTCTGATGCTGATGAGATGACTGGGTATATGTTTACTCTTGGAGGTGGCGCTGTTTCCTGGAAGTCTTGCAAGCAAACGATCTTAACGAGATCGACAATGGAAGCAGAATTAACAGCATTAGACACATCTGGTGTCGAAGCAGGATGGCTTCGTGATCTTTTGATGGACTTGCCATTGGTTGATAAACCGGTTCCGGCTATCCTTATGAACTGTGACAATCAGATTGTCATCACCAAGGTGAAGAGTTCAAAGGACAACATGAAGTCCAACAAACACATAAGAATGAGATTAAAAGCTGTCAGAAAATTAAGAAACTCCGGAGTGATAGCGTTGGAGTATGTCCATATGGCTAAGAATCTGGCAGATCCCTTTACAAAAGGGCTATCGCGTGTTGTGATAGATAGTGCATCGAGGGAGATGGGTATGAGACCCACATGAGTTGCCATGGTAGTAACCCAACCTATGTGATCGGAGATCCCGTGAAGTAGGACCTGGGAAAACAAGCCAGTGGTGAACTGAGGAGAGTAACTTTACTAACCCACTCCGTTGGAGATGCAATACTCTCGGAAACTGTATGGAAGGATGACTACTGTCTTAATGTGTTCCAAGGCTTATATGTATAAGCAAGATGCTATCCTACAGAGCGATCTTTGGAGGAACACACCTATATGAGCCCGACTGTTGGTCACAGTCTATGAGATTGGGGTGATCTCTAGCAAGCTCATGAACAGGCCAGGAGTGTGACTAATATACTCCATCCGAGGGGTCGGCCTTCGGCAGTCTCATATCAGTGAGACTTGTGGTGAAACTTCTTGACGCCAAACCGACAATTCAAGGCATAGTCCATTGTTCAGTTGTGAAGGAGTGTAACTACTTGGTCTAGGTGGAGCTCAACCTTAATCGGTCTCCACTGAGATGCTGGTATATCAAAACAACGTTTGGAACAAAGGACAAAGTGGGCCCCTGAGATCTGGTGGGGGATTGTTGAAATATGAGATGGGCCTAGAGTCCATATGACAATTTCAGATTTAATCTCTAAGGGCCCATGTAGGTGGTATGACAAGGTGGTGGGAAGTTTAGTCCCACCATGCTAGTGGAAGAAGAGTTGGAGTGGTTTATAAGGGATTCTCTCCCTCATGCTATTGGAGCTTGAGAAGAAAAGAAGCCCTCGCGCACTCCTCCTCCTCTGCTCGCCTCGCCACGCCACGCCTCGTCGAGTTGGAGTGGTTTATAAGGGATTCTCTCCCTCATGCTATTGGAGCTTGAGAAGAAAAGAAGCCCTCGCGCACTCCTCCTCCGCTCGCCTCGCCACGCCACGCCTCGTCACGACGCGCCGCGGGTTGCGGGATTGAGCCGAGCCGAGCTCACTCCTATGCGCTTCTTTTTGCCGGTCAGGAACGGAGAGTCTTTGACAGGTAGGGCCACGATCTGAGACGTCGGATCGTGGGCTACCGACTTGGACGTGGGTTCAGCCCACGTCTCTCCACGCGCGGCCGCACATATATATATGGGGCGCTGCCAACCCTAGCCGCCGCGAAACAGAACGCATCTCCATCTCCGCCTCCACGCCCACGTCCTTCCTCTGCTGCTGCTGCCGCCGGCGACTCCATCCCGTTCACCGCATACACGGTTGACGGGAGAGCAGGCCTCCGAAACCCCGCCTCTCCGGATCCTGTACGAGAGAGGAGCGATTAGGTTTTTGGGTAGCGACTACGCGACTGCTCGCTTCTGTTCATCTACGTCCGCATCACCTTCGCCATCACCATGTCGACCGACGCCGACCGTGCCGCCGCTGAGAAGGCCGAGGCTGACAAGAAGGCCGCCGAGGATGCCGCGGCTGCTGCCACCGTCACCGCCGCCGCGTGGACGATTGGAGGGTATACATCGCTTATCCCTCTCGTGTTTCTTTCTGTTGTAGCAGTACTAGCGATATGCGTACATGTTTCTACTATGTGCGTAGTACATGCTCTGTTAGATCGTAATCAGTGTGTTATCAATGCTGTTCATGTCATGCTCATGATTTATTCATGGACTAATTTAATCGAAAAACTGCCTATTTATTCATCAGAGGCAGGGGCATCCTTTCTTGGTCTGCAG
This sequence comes from Triticum dicoccoides, assembly GCF_002162155.2. Taxonomy (NCBI): domain Eukaryota; kingdom Viridiplantae; phylum Streptophyta; class Magnoliopsida; order Poales; family Poaceae; genus Triticum; species Triticum dicoccoides. Next base: position 276,993,602 of record NC_041393.1, on the reverse strand, counting down.
CTTTCACCTCTGTTGCTTCAGGTGAGCCCTGATTTCTCATCCTATCATTTCTTTTTTAACCTCCTATAACTCCAGCAATGTCCTTATTTGTTTGATCTATTTGTATTTAAAATATATGATTAGGATTCCACTATTTGATTAATTCGTAGAATTACTGAACTATATATCCATTTCTGTTTTGTGCTCATGCCGTGCTTGTTGAATTGCTTACTTGGAGGTTTATTCGATTTATAGATAGCGGCACAAGTGGAGCAGGAGGCTACAATGGATTTTATACTATGGTACGTGTGCACTTCAATCAGCGCAAATTACTCTTTATATTTTAGTTGCATTTATTGCACGATCTAGAAGAGAAGCTTCGATTTTGGCAATAGACGCTGGAGAAAGTTGTTGCTAGTTTTGGAGATTTATATGTGATAGTTATCATGTCCTATGTGTGAGCACCAGTACAAGTGAGTTAACATGTTTATGATTTTATCACATGGTTTTCTCAAACAGAAAAGTAGCTTCCTGATGAATCAGATGTACTTTTGTGTGGTGCTCCAGCTGATTCGTCGATTGTCAGGCCTGTCGTGGATAATCGGTGCATGGTAGGAAGAACAATGGCAAAACGAGGACGGACTGAAGGCAGCGGATTCGTGTTGGTCGGAGAGGAAGACATTGTCTTTATCTAAGTGCCTCCTGCAACCATCTCCTTGTAGCCTCAGATAATGACTTCAGGTAGGGCAGACCAGGTGACATAACTGTAACTGTGATAATCATTTTAGTAATCTTATTTGATGACATTTCTGGAGGGATATGTTCCTCAGCTGTTCATATTAATGTTTCTTACTGTCGTCGGCTAAAATTTCACATTCAAACTGAACTTGTTATCACAGAAGTTAGGCCGAGATTTTTTTTGTTGAATAGTAGCTTCTATTTTTTTCCATTTATTTATTGTGTCTGGTACCTATCATATGGTTTCTGGGAAGAAGTATCCTCCATATCCCAGTCACACTTTGACTTTCTTGGTGGTTGTCTCGTCGTTCTCCCTTGCAGATGGAGAGGGCTGTATAAATGGCATGCCCAATGTTTCACCGACCTCAAGCAGGGAGCCACCATTACCTATGTTCGGGTTGGTTACCATAATCAAATCCTTTTTTGCCCTTTTAAATTAGTTGGCTCGATTTCGTTGATAATTGAGTATGATTGGCAGTATATACTCCAGTGTCTTCGTTGTTCTGTTTTATAATCCAATTGCCAGGATGTTTGCTATATTTTTAGTATGTACGTAGATCGTAGGGACATTACTGTAGTACAAATGTCTTCTTTACAGGTTATGCAGTCAACACATTTTCTGTCTTTCGCCCTGTTTGTTTGCTGAAGCTCGTGCTCATGTTGTAATTGTGGCATGTAATCAGTCCCTGATCCATGTGTGTGTGTGTGTGTGTGTGTGTGTGTGTGTGTGTGTGTGTGTGTGACCGGAAAGGTTGGGCATAACTACATTGTTAGGGAGAAGATGAAGAATATTAACTTCAGGATCAGAGCTGAAGGTCTCTGCATTAGCAAAATTACAATGTGCGTGATCTGTCTGTTTGCAAGTACACTGATGTAATTTCACATATTGCCCCGACTTTTGGGGAATCCTTATCAACTGAATGCATTTTAGCATTGAGAATGGAGCCACTCATGTGTATTGCCACTATAACCGCTATAACCGCGCAACATGCATCCCTTTGATATGAATTTTTTGACAAGAAACTTGTTGGCATTAACTTTGATTTTGCCATATTTATTAGTAACACTTATTCCATCTCAACAAGTTGTTGCCCCTTGGAGAAGAATATTCTACTAGCTTTCGACTGTCTTATTGAACTACCAATAACAAGGGATATCTTTTTTTTACAAGGCGAGGTGGGTCTTTTATTTTGCAAAGAGACCTGGTATGTTAGTAGGAGACCTGGTATAAAATACACCCAATATCAGGAACACCGTCTCTATGTGTATTGAGCAGACCTGAAATTTAATAGTAGTATATACTTCCTCCGTCCGAAAATACTTGTCATCAAAATGGATAAAATGAGATGTATCTAGAACTAAAATACGTCTAGATGCATCTCCTTTTATTGATTTTGATGACAAGTATTTCCGGACTAACATAAGCGGGTCCAGTTTTTCGTAAGATGAACTTCCTGACCCATGGATGTAAACTACGTTTCTAGCTTTGTAAGTCCAAGCTAGCTGTCATTTTGGAAAAGGTGTTTATCTTTGTAATCAGTGCATTCCGTAAGTGCATGGGCATAACCTATCTGCCCTACGTGCATCGACGGCTGGAGGCACATCGTGGAGTCAAGGCAAGCGTGCTGATCCATGACTGTAACTGTGTGAGGTAAATTTACATTGACGCTTTTGCGTTGGCTGTGGTGGGCGCTGGTCTGGTTCGCCACCTCCTTCCCATAAAATTACCTCACGGTACTTTTTGCGGGTCTGCTTTCTTGTCCAATGAGGTAAGTTTACTTCGCATGTTTTGGATTAGTGTGGCGTAGGGGTGGACTGGGGTGAGGAATAAGAATTCCTCACCTAGAGTGATTCCTCACCCAGGGTGACGGGTAGCACCCCAGTCCATCTCCCACGGCCACTACTGAAAAGGTAAGGAACAAAAGCATTTGAGGTAGAATTACATGTCAAAACAAGAATCAGCTTCCATTCCGTAAAAAAAAAGGGAGGTAAACTTACGACATGCAGGTCACTTTTTTAGGTCGTGCATGGTTGCAACTAATATTATGGAATGAGCAGTAGAGACGTTCCTGACTTTTTTACCCATAGGATGTGTGCGTATATTGTACGTATCTTTCGCTAATTACATCTAGTCTCTAGCAAAATTGGATTGTTTTAAAAACTGCAAGACTATTAAGAAGGGAAAACAACTGTGACAAACTGATTCAGTATTACAATCGGAAAAAAAGTAAAATTAGATAAAGTCTTAGAAATTTTATTTCTTTGCTAAAAAAAACAGTCTGAACACTTTACAAAAGATATGCAACTGGAAAATGTCTGTTATGAAACTAACAGCCTCATGAATGAGGCGACATGCCACCTCCTTCCATTGCCACAATTGGCAGGCTCACTTAGTTGACATGAGAAGCTACACGTTTCCTGTCTCCATTGTGAATAGTTGGTGTTTGATGTTTGAAATGACAAAAAAATATCTATAAGAAGCATCCATAACACTAGTTGATCTGTTGGATATCTGGCGATGGAAAACTTGTTTTGTGGCCTTGCCACATTCACATGAGAGCTATGGACGGTGGTTATCTGCAAAATAACTTGTTAGTACATATCCCACTCACCAGATATTGGAATTCAACATTAAATAATTAGGATGGATAAATTAACAGATCCATGTATTACAACACAAGACGAAATTACAGCTAGTAAAAGGAAGAATGCTACACAGCTTCACAAAAGGAAGACTAAGAAAAATCAACGATGTGAAGGAAAGTTCTATCTTTTCTATTTCATGGCAGAGTTCGATATTTTCAGAGCAACTTCAATTGAGAATGGACATGACATGCCACCCACCGAAGCCAGCTATGTGCTGCCCAAATAGACAAATACTGCCGAGTAATTGTGAAGCAATGTTTTGGAACTATTGGCTCGATTATAGATATCGGCATACTGCCGGGATGAAAAATGGAAATGATCAATAGCAGCCTGGATAGGCTATCGGCGTACTGCTGGGATGAAAAATGAAAATGATCAATAGCGGACTGGATAAGTTATGTATGCAAAAACATGCATATAACCATGTAGATGAATCAATATTAAATGGGGCGAAAAAAAGGCATGTCAATGGCACGATGACAGTGTTACAAATGTATTAAGTCACAGAGTAGAAATTGACCATACTTGAATGGATAGCTTTGCAAGATAGGAAAATGGGTTGAAGATGAACAAAGTCGATTCCTTGAGAGTACATGAACCTAATGTAAAAATGATATTTCGATCTTCCATATAGAATCCATGGTTACGATTTGTTTTAATAATGTACCAAAATAGATGTAAATCTGCAAGCTTCGACGGAATGTAGAAACTTGGCAGATATGATTTTGTTTTAATGATAAGTGGCGATGTATGTGTTAATTTTTTGTGGCAACTAGCCGCATGATAAGAAATAAAAAGAAAAAATCATTATCTCGTTATACATCAGAAATTATTCCTTGAAGACATGCAGAAGATGAGCCAAGCTTTTTTTAATTTGTGCATGATAAGTTGCATAGATGGTCATCCTACATGCCAACATTGTATTGAAGTCAAGGAGCATCATTAGAACATGAAACTTGAGCGACAAATCAAGCAAACACTTACAACTGGACCTACAAAATCTGTACCTCACAAGCATGTTGAACGTATCCCTGAATTAAATAGACAGTATTCATCTAAATTACATACAAAATTAGAATAGAAAAACTAAGAGAACTAGTAAGCCCATAGCATCGACTTGTTGGCAGGATTTACCTTACAAACGAATTTTGATGTCAGGACATGAATTTCTGAAACAAACAACTGCAAATACTAGGTTTGCTCACCATGAAATCCCGAATGGAAAACAGTAACAAAATCTGAACGAAAAAAAAGCCTAGCTGGACTCAGGATTTAGCTTGCCACCGTACCCTGACATCGGAACCCACTCGTGTACTCCGCCCACCATATAACCACCCGCAGCTGTGCCGAGGCTGGCCGGCGCTTGCTGATGTCACCCGTCGAACCGGCCGCAGGCTCCCAAAGCTTCAAAACCTTTGGGTAAAAGGAAAACAGTCTTAGAAATTGTCCTAGAAAAGAACAATTTAAAGATTCACGTACACCTAAACCATTTACTTATATGAGCACACAACTAGTAAACACTCCTTAATCTAAATCGGGTTATTCATTTTTTGTAGATGGCTTAACAAACTCCAAAATAGAACAGTCACCTTGTCCTGTTCTTATGCAACTAACACAGTTAATGTTTGCTAATAGGAAAATTTGTTTGCTTTATACAAAATCTTTGATTTGTTGGAACTGCCGAAGACACTAGTCGTGAATTCCAATTAGGTAACTGCATAGTCCAGCTAGCTACGCCAACAGCTATGCCTGATTGTACTATCTTTGAATCAAGCTAATTTCCTGGCGTACATGACAATCTCCTGAAGTGACTGATGCAACAAACCTTGATATAACAAACTGAAGAGCAGCCGAACCCCAATCCTAATGCATCAGAACAATAGTGTTTTCGCCAGCGCACCATTGCCTCGTCTCCAAGTCCCTTGCATACATATTCTTCCACTCCTAGATTTCTTGGCAGAATTCCAATTCCTCGTTTGCCTAATAAATTCATAAAACATAAAGTTAGCATCATCAATTCAAATCTTATCTTAAGAATAGCACAGAACAAAAATCCTCGTAAAGTGAATATTCTTTAATTAAGAAATATTGCTCGTACGTATGTGGAAATTTCAATTAACACAAGAATTAGCATTGTCAGCTAGGTACAGGTTGATTCTTTATGTACATCATTACTAACATTCAATTAAGTCATAACAATCATTTATTGCTACAGGATGGAAATTAGTAAATTTAGACAAAAGAAAAACCAAAGAGAGGATTCACATGTACCGTGACAAACAAAAAAAGATCTCAGCTAGATCGAAGCGCCTGATACTCTACTGTTGTTCCTTCGTCTCCGCAGCCTTGAGCTCCCCTCTTCTATGCCATCCACATGGCTCATCTCCTCCGCTATGATCTACACCTCTGATCCCACAGCCAGGAGCCCTTCTCCAGCATTACCTCCATCACCTGAGCTCCTCATTTTTCTATCCTTTCATTTCTTGGTCTTTCTTCCTCTTCCCCTGCACCGCTCCCAAAAAACAATAACCCTAAACCTAGAAATTCAAAATTCATGGAAGAGGATAGGGGAAG
>NC_041393.1:276976813-276987437 GCF_002162155.2 Triticum dicoccoides | reverse complement strand
GAGGGAGAGAGGAACGGACCGGGGGAGTGGGCTCTTTTTTTTAACACCCGGGGGAGGTGGGCGACCGGGTAACTGTTCCATCAATCTAAATTAAATTGACTAACGTTTCGCTCGGTCGATTGATCCGGGTGAAGAATATTATTCCTCACCCAGGGTCACTAATAGACTATATATATATATATACATATATATATATATACATATATATATATATATACATATATATATATATGTGTATATATATATATATGTATATATATATATATATAAACAAGTTGGTATTTATTGCATAAATGCCACCATATTAGGTGTTTTTGAGCTTATTTTCAGCTTGCACATTTTCGTTGGGTTGTTGAGGCCACCTAGATTCTGGTCAGAGGGGAGCTTACACATTAGAAGCTAATACTTTTTTATCAAAAGATAGTCGAGTTTTTACGTAGCATCAAGTGGCTGGGTTGCGATCTTCTTCACCATTTACTTTAGATATCTCTCAATTATAAAATTGGGTAAAGTTCTTTTGGAAGAAGTGAAGCAACATGACTATGTTGGCGGTCATTTATCTTTGTTGCCAACTATATCTCAATATATTCTTATGTGTTTTAAAGCAGGTTCCTAATATTGCTCCACCGTTAGCATGTGGGATGTATCATAATTAGCACGGACACATATACGTGCATGCACATGCACGAAGAATTAAACAATTTAGGCAATTTTATATTTGACACATAGGTTGTATGTTTGCAAGTTAAAAGATATAGTAAGGACAGTTCCATAATCGTACTCAATTTCCGATTCTGAATTGATAGATGGTGTTCTCTTACTTATATTAGGAAACCCCCTCCTTGGGTAGTGTTGTTGTTTGCATCATCAATATACACCCTGTTGTTACTTAATAGGGAGTAATTATATGTGCTTTTTTCAGGAGACTACCCATTTAGTTATTTCCTCGATTGATCTACCTTACTATTAATCACTTTTTTTATACTTCCATGCAAGAAATTGTAAGTTGTTTAGCATGTAACACAACTTGACCTTGTTTTACATTAACCTACTCACATTGGATATTGAGATTAAGAAAACTTTTCTTATTGCAAATCATATGGAATTCTTCAACCTCAAATATGAGCAAGTACACCTTAAGACACAATGCAATTGCAAACCAGAAGAAAGCAGAGCATGGTCCATGAAATGTTATAGTACTCCCTCCATTCTGCAATGAAAATGACAAGGACTTTCTACACCACCCAAAAAAATAGTAGTACAATTCATAAGACCTTGATATCTATGGTGAGTGCCACATACTTAGGGTTCTGGTTTTGTCTATTTATGTGTTTTGATTTGTATTTTTTGTTTGGTGTGCACATAAATGATGTGTTCTTGTATATGTAGACATGTTTTTGTATGCTATAAATCATGGATTGGTTGTACCATGATTGGGGGAACATGGTTTTTCTTCATTGTAATCTGAAATACTTCTGATTTCCAATATTTTGTTTTAGATTTGCTGGTACACACAACCCTGGTATGAACATGGAGAAATAGCCACTTATGGAAATAAGTAGCATGTCCTTCTAGGATCGATAAAATAAACATACATATTTCATGCCTATATATGTATGAGTGAAAATGACTATCATTCTATTAGAATAATGGATGGACGCGACAACGCTCGCCATCAATCATTTAGTACTAATCAAGATCAACCAACGCTATCTGTACGTATGCTTGGATGGGAGTCCCAAGTCAGCTGAGTGGTCCAGTTTGCAATATATTATAGCAACTCCAATACGCCGACCCATTTTGTCCACGTTTGGGTCATGGCGAACAGAAAAGTCGGTCCAACGCACCGACCCAAACGGACGCGCGTTCATTTTTTGTTTGTCTGCCGCTGCCCATTTGTCGGTGCCTCTGCTAGCAGCCGGTGCCAACACACCTCCCCCCAACGTCGTCACCTCGCCGCCGCCACCACCACTCGCCGCACGGGCATCGGAGCTTTCCGCCCCTACCTCCCATCCCATTTGGTTGTAAAACTATGCTTTATTTGGTTGTGAAACTATGCTATTTTTTTATATGTCTGCTTGTCAAATAATGCAAAATTTGTGCATATTTGTTGAAAAAGGACGCCCGGCCGGCCACGCCGACAAATATGGATCAGCACGTTGGACGTACTGCCGATCCAAATGTTAAACAGGTTGGACACCGAGCGGGCGCTCGAGCGGACGCCGAGTTGCTCTTACTAGTGTGCAGTGTCATCTTGGGTGCAATGACAAGCAATCAGCTTGAAACTTGCTAGTGTACGTGAGCGACTCCGCTTGCAACTACATTTGCACTACCTGGCTTTGTAAACGTACACATTTGCATGCATATAGCCACTTATCGGCTTTGTCGTGGCCGACTGCATGCAGGCCTGGGCCAACTGACCGTGCGTCGGGTGGCCCACCCACTAATCGGCTTAGCCGTGGCCGACTGGGCCTTATTGTCTTCCCCATGGCCGACAGAAGCCAATCGGCTTCGCACAAGCTGAAGCTGTATTATTTTTGAAAAGAATCAAAATGGTGTAATATTTCTCAAATTTACTAAAAAAATGTGTATTATTTTAAAAATAGCCTAGAAGAGGGCACCGGCTATCAAAAGTTGCAAGTTGTTGACCTTATCAATCCGGTCACCAATTTTTGGGATGATAATTTAGTAAGACAAACATTGTGGCCAGTTGATGCTTAAAGGATGCTAGTGATCCCCCTCTCTCTGCATAATATGACGGATTTCATTGCTTGGAATTACACAAAGAATGGGTGTTTCACGGTTCGGCCAGCTTACTTAGAGGAATGGAACAAACAACATGGGAGGAAATTGAACTACACAATGGTATGGGGAAAACAAATGTTAATCCTATTTGGAGAAAGGTTTGAAAATTATTTTGTCCAACAAAGGTGAAGATTTTTCATATGGCGTATACCTTGCACGGAACACTCCCATATCGTGTTACACTTGCTAATAGACATATGAAAATTTCTTCCATTTGCCCATCATGTTCGAATGGACCAGAAGATACAATACACGTGTTGTTTCTATGTCAGAAGGCGAAAGAAGTTTGGAGAAAGCTGGGATTGCATGAGGCCATCAGTAAAGCTTGTGTTATCGATCGTGCGGGAGAGGCAGTTCTTGAGTTTTTACTTCTTATGCCAGAGAAAGAGCTATCTACAGTAGGCACCCAGAATGCACATCAATTGATTGCTATAACAGCCTGGTATTTATTGTGGAATAAACAGTCGCTAGTTCATCAGGGAAAAGTCCCGATATGCTTACCAAACCTTGATGGGAGACTGTGCTATAGTGGCAAATTATGTTAAGCTCACTCCTCAAGGGCAACAATCAGAACAGGGGGATGGGTAAGACCTCCCAAGGGTTTTGTGAAATTGAATGTCGATGCTTCTTTTGATCAGGACATGCTTAGAGGTACAGCTGGGGCTGACATTAGAGATGACAAAGAAAAGTTCATTACTGGCGGGAACTGGGGGATGAATTGGTGTGCAGATGTCTTTAACAATAGAAGCGTTGACTCTAAGATGTAATCTCTTGTTGTTAGCACCGACGATATGGAAGTAGTTGACATAATGAAGAACGGAGGACATTCAGCGGAAGTGTCGACGACAGTTTTTGATGATTGCTATTTTATGGCGTGCGATTTTTCACGTATTAGTTTTGATTGTAATAGGGAAGCAAATAAAATTGCTAGATTAGCTAAATTTTCTGTGACTATAGATTGTTTTGAGGAACCTATGAATGATATTGCAACTTTTCTTATTAACAATGTAACTGTTATTTCCAAGGCGATGTTTTGTTTCAAAAAAAGGCTCAAAGAGTATTTCGTGGTGCAGATTTCAGGTGGCTAAATTTGCTGGCTAGCCGCCTACCACGGAGACCAGATTCATCCATCTGCCCGACTGAAGTCAGCAGATCAATTTAGCCAGTGTCATCACTCATCAGGTGTGCGCACTGTAATCTGAGAAACTGCTACAAAGACGATATCAAAGAACAAGAACTAAACTGCTTTGCATTTCTGGAAAACCGCTCTACGAATTGCCCATTTTCATATTTCCACTGCAACGAGGTAATGACAGAAGCTACATTATTCAACCCAACCCTCCACATCAATAAAATGTTTGGGCGGTCTTTTCTCTAGCCGATCTTCTCAACAAGACACTGCCCCTGGCTTCTCCAGGGTCATGCTCACTACCACCAAACTGCCTATGTTGTTCTGTTAACAAGTGGTGCTTACTTTGGTCAGTGTACGACAAGGGTGAGCTTTCACCACCCTCAAGCCAACCCCCTCTACTAACCTCAAACCTTTGCTCCACAGACCTCTCTTCATCCACCTCCTGGCCTGATGAGCTGGTGCCCAAGGCAGATCTCGACCGAGAATAGCTCATATAGCCGATTTCCTCATGTGCCCCTCTAGGGCCTCCCAGATACATTTGATCTGAGCTCCCAAAAAAGTACTGTTCATAGTCATCAGTGCTGGTTGAGTTCCTTGTGCTTTCGCTGCTATCTGTGCTCACTGTGCTGTGTGACCCAGCATCAGAGTTGCTGAACAACGATGAGCTCTCACTTGGGCTTGGTGATTCTGCCGCTGGATATGGTGCGTCCCCAAATTCATCAAATCTGCGGGTGAGGTTATCTGTAATGTGATCACTATGCAACTCACCACCTTGGTGTCTGTTCAAGGAACCCCGTTGCAATGGTGTCTGCTCCAAGTTTGGCTTATGCTTGGCCTTCTTCGCATATGATGGGTCGTTAACCATCATAGCATGTCGTACAGAGTTTGGCGCCCTTGGTGAACACCTGATATGGTTAATGGAGGATTCAGAATGTACTGGTAAGAAATCTGATGGGAAGGCGCATGAAATTCCTGGTATCTCTAAAAAAAGAAGAGGAATGGTGGTGTTCACCTTGCGTAGAGCAGCATATATGCACACTTCGACATTACATTTTCCAGAGATACAGGTTTGACCTGCGCACAGCAAAGACCAGCTATTCAGAATACAGGATCGCTATCTGATTACTCCGAAGCAACACCGATACCGGCGCAGTCACTGTTGAAGCCAAATAATTTGTTTTCACTATTGCATTACAAGAATATACACTACGATCACTAGGATAAGAGGTGTAATCTGATTGCTATTCCCATAAGGCAAAAAAAAGTACCAAATGGAACCTGGGTCTAGGCGCAGCCTAATTGAAAAAAAAGTTTAAAAATATAAAAAAGGTCAAACAATTCCAGTTCTTTTTTGTAATGGATATGGTATAATGTTATATTCACGTGTAAAGTTTCGCAAAGAGATGACTTCCGTGGTCTTCTGTGCGGAAAAAGGATAAACTTGGTTCTATATAAAAGTTACTATTCAAGTTTTTTGAAATTGCAATTTTGTGTTTTTTCTCCCATAAGTACCGAAGCCATTTCTTCGCGAAACTTCATACATGAGTAGAACACTCGACCAAGTTAGCCACAAAAAAGTTTCAGAATTGTTTGATTTTTTTATAATTTTTAAAATTAAAATGTTATATAAGGTGCGCCTAGAACTATGTCCCAAAAATCCGCACCGGCAGTCTCGTTTATTCAAAACAAACAGATACTATATATGGAAATAGGTTTACCAAAAAAATGATTTCAAAAATTGTTAACGTCCAGACAGGCATAACCCCGTCTTGATATGTCCAGAAAGAGCAAGTATACCTGACTGTCATCTATCTTGTACCACTTCCCATGTGTGTCCTTGACATAACATACGTAATGACCAGAAAAGGCAGCATTCATGACATCATGATGGACAACCATTCCATATAGGCTGTAAACAGGAGAATTGTCATCAGTTGAGTTCATGTAGCAAGATAAGTTCAGGGTCTCTGGGAATCTGATGGCTTTGCTGATCTTCCCAAACTTGCCAGACTGTACAAATAAGAAGGGGGGGGGGGACAAAATTAGAGGAACTCAATTTGCAAGACTTGATCAAAACTAAAACAATTGAACTCCAGAAAAAGGCCAAATACAACGATTCAAATGTCAACACAAAAGAGAGCTATGCAAGTGTGTTTGGCGTCTAGCCCTCAATAAGATGGTATTTTATATGGTACCTGGTATCTTTTCAATGCAATAGTCAGGACATTTGGGGCTTCCGATATTGTCAACTTCTTCTTAGCACGCTCATAGGAATTGCATCTGACATACAGGTTCAAGTTAAGAGTAATAGCATTAGGAGAAAAGAAAGCAAGACTAAAGAGAAGCAGCAATTTCAATCCTTGCATAATTCATTATATAGTATAATGAATTGAATAAAATAAGCTACAACATCTGACTTCTAGAAACATTGAAGTGAACAATGTTTCCAATCAGAGTTATACAACCTACCTTATTATTTCAGCCGGCCCTAAAGGAAGTTGGTATATTGTCAACACTAAGGTATAAGAAGGTAACATGCTAATTTCTTAAGTACTGATCCTCCAATTGCAATATTGTATAATTCTCAAATCAGCAACTAGCAGTAGAAGGCAACAGCAAGAAGGAAAAAGATTCTCTCGAAAATTTACAATATTTCATACTGTCATATTTACATGCTTCGTTTGAAGCTTTAAACATATCAACATATCTGGTTCATAACTCACAATCCAATCCATTGAGCAATTACCCACTCAAACTTTGAGTAAAACAACAGCCTGATACAATTCAGAGCACTCAAGCAGTCTACATTGAAAACCATCCAAATGTCATGGCCCCACACACCATCTTAGGTAGTCATAATAGAAGAAAACAACATAGCAAAAGGCATAAAATCACACGACCAACATTTTCCACAGGAGAAATCCATATCATGTTTATAGTACAAATAAAAACTGGTATTGTCATGCCATTTTGTTATCTTGCAATGTACAGCTTTTTTTTCCTACTCTTGGCTAGCACTCTCAAACTTTAAAATATACCTACCATTTATTTTATTTCCCTTTCAATTATGTTTCTGTTGTTCAAGTCTGCTGTGCGGTAATGATTCTATTTCTCCATAAAATTCCTGATTAGATGATGTGGCAAAGTATTTCGACCCTCAATTCAACTCCCGGCTTGGTATAGTTTCAGTGATAGCTCAAGGACTCTGATCGGTGGATAAAAGGTCACAGGATGAACAGTACAGAAGGCTAAAGATCCGAAGTGGCATTACCTGCTGCACTGGTATCTATTATCTCCATCCAAGACTTCTGTAGATGTAAACCGCTGAAGTGCTTCCTCGAGTGAACTGATGTCACCATCTATTTCAACAGTAAGATCTAACATACGGTCGTATTGCTCAGAACTAATATGACACCTTGTGCATTTTATCTATGAAAGAAACAGAGTAAAATAATCAATAAGACACAGGGTGTTCTCAGGTAACTGAATATACAAAAATAATAAAATCTAAGCTGAACCTTAGATCTCAGATAGCCCCCAAATATTAGTTGTACAAGTGTGGTTTCTTCTGCTAAACAATGAGCGCCACCTTTTCTGGCTTCCTTGATGCATACAGATTGCATAGCATCAATTGAGTGCCTGTAAACATGTCAGTTAATGTGGTGCCATTAAGAAAAACTCTTGGAGAAAGGAGTTGCCAAAAGTAATTAACTACTCCCTCCGTCCCATAATGTAAGACGTTTTTTTACTCTAGTGTAGTGTCAAAAAACGTCTTACATTATGGGACGGAGGGAGTATTTTACTTTCGACAAGGTCATTCCCCAAAACTAAACATACTGAAAAAGCCATTGTTAGGTAACTGTCCTATCAGGTTTTCTACTTGACACAAAGAATATTTCATTGATAAGAATGTCAACCAGCACCTGGTTTGAACAATGAATTCCAAACAACTATACAAAGTGTTGACTTCAACTAACCTTCGGTTTAACAGGAAAAGATAAATTAATTGAAAATTTTAGTAGCGCAGTTGAACAAAGATTGCCAAACTAATCTAGTATGCCACACTGTTGCCTCACAAACTGAGCCCTAAAAGGACGTCGACATAATCTATAGTTGAACCGGTTTGGGCCTGGCCCATCACCACTTAGACACAGAAACGAGCTGCTGGTACACCTCTCCTCATTCAACATGGTATCAGACGCCAGCAACGCCTAGGCCTGACAGCCCTAGGCAGCGGCGGGGTTCATCTCAGCGGTAGAGACTCGTCTCGCGGCTGTGCGGCGACTGGCGGGGATCTCCGCAAGCAGCTGCATGCGAGCGCGGAAGATGCGGAGGTGGCGCGCGAGCTGCGTGGCGGGGCTGCGCGGGAGACGTGGCGATGGCACGGCTTGGTCAGAGAAAGACAGAGGTCGTACTGCTATGTACTGCTGCTACTGGAGACTTGTGCGCTGCTTGGGGAGGGAGGAGGCTGGAACTGCTGAGGGCTGAATTGCTGCTGCTTCTGCTGGAAGTGATAGCTGCTGCACACAGCTACTCGCCAGGGGGAGAGAAGGGGGACGTTGTTACTGTGTGCAGCTAGTCGGGAAGATGAGTAATCCGAAAGGCCTTGCTGAGGCTATCGAGAAGCTCACACTGTTCCTCACTTCCAAGGAGGGGGGCTTGAATTTTAGGGACATCGTTCCTCGACAGGAAGTGGTTCGGAAGATCGAGCTGTTGCCCACTGACATCAAGCTAGAGAGGGTTACTAATTATCTGAACTGGTCTCGAAGGGCAATGTTGGCTGTGGAGCAAGGAGTTGGATGGAAACTTGTTGGGTACTATTGAAGAACCAAGCGGTGAGGCTAGTCCGGAGGGAAAGAAGTGAAAGGTCGTCAACTCTCTGCTTATTGGGTGGCTGTTGAACTCGGTAGTACCCCCTATTGGACACTCCATGGATGGGCTATCAACAGGCTGCTGAGATATGGAAGATTTTGTCCACCCAGTACTGCTGAGATATGGAAGATTTTGCCCACCCAGTACTCCGACAAGGGCAATGTCATCCTCATATCTCAAACTGATGGGAAGATTCGTCGTCTACGTCAATGTGACATGGCAGTGATGGCATATGTGGCAGAGATACAGGCATTGTAGGCAGACCAGGATAATTGTGATCCTCTGGAACTATGCAGCCAAGCATCGAGTCAGGGCACAAGTGAATGGCATGCAGGCATGTGCTGCAACTTTTGGAGGGGCTCAAAGGTTGCTTTGATGGCAGGAAGGCCTACCTGTTGCATCAAACTTCCCTGCCTATTATTGATGGGGCTATTGCAGCAATGGCCCAAGAGGAGGTGCGGCTATCTCTTGAGTTGTGCTGGCCTCGACGTTTACCGTCACTGAGCGCAGGGAGTGGAAAGAGAGCAGGGACTGTTTTACCTGTGGGGAGAAAGGCCACCTGAAGTTCAACCGTCCAAATCGTGGCAGAGGCAGGGGAAATAGCAGATGGGGAAGTGGGAGGACTGCGAGAGGCAGAAGTGGGTATTCAGGATACTCAGGTGGTCAGAGGGCACACATGGCAGTTCAAGGGGACAATGGGACGTCAAAGGGCAGAGAAGTAGATGATGCTGCCTATGGAGACTTTGCTCACTGAGCCTCTACTGATTAAGGTAATCCTGAAAATGAATCTCTTGCTACTGATGAGAATGATCCAGATGATAGAAGATCAACTTCAGGCTATTGTGTGTTTGTGGGAAGAAATTTGGTGTCATGGAGAAGCAAGAAACAAACAGTTGTGTCAGCGCTGGGCAGCTAATTGCATATTGCTTGATAAAGGGACTGGGAACAAAGGACTGTAACTTGCATGTGACAACACAGAGTTGATAGATATCTACCACCCATCTTGAGGAGTGAGTGTTGAACCGGTATGGGCCTGGCCCATCACCACTTAGGCCCATAAGGCGCAGCTTGTGTAAGTGAATAGAAGATGAGGGTTGGTCAATGTCTGGAGTAGAGCATCGCCACAACCTACGACACGCAGAGACGAGATGCTGGTACACCTCTCCTCATTCAACTTCTGTGATTGCAAAATAGCTCATCCACCATTAGTAAAGTGTCACGCAGAGCATGTCAGTAAATTTACCATCCACTAACACGTCATAATTGGTCATTTGAAGTATAACATTGGCAGATTCAACTTAAGAACCAAATTATTGTGGAAACCTTATATTGAAAAACTTGACACATAAATATTCATAGCTTCTCTGTAAACTCCAGCTTAAGTTTCTGAAAGTGTCAACTGTAAATAATCAACATAGATGAAAAAAATGTAATGATCGCTTTCTTACCGAAGGAATTCGTGAGCATCTTCTTGTTTACCAGGACCAAAGCTACTTCCAATCTCGTGCAAATGGGACAGTATCCCAGTTGGTGATAAAGCAGTCTTGCCCTGCTTGCCCTCCACAATAAGTCTTTCAAATTCACACATGAAACACCATGCCTTTTTGGAACCTAGAAAACACAAGATACTATGCAGTTACTCAAACAAGTGCAATATGGAGAAAAAGAATGGCATAAGAAACTTAGTAGGCACTTACAATTTTTCGAATGAAGCCCTCCCAGAAGATACGTTGTAAGTGGTCGAGTAAACATCAAGCACTGAAGAACAACATTTGCATAGCAGCTGCAAGAGAAAAATAAGAAGAAAAACATGTT
>NC_041393.1:276974031-276976585 GCF_002162155.2 Triticum dicoccoides | reverse complement strand
CGCAAAATATCTCACTAATGCGACAACATCTTGTTTAACATAAGACCTCCTTTGGTTTACAGGAATTTTGTAGGAATTATAAAGGATAGGAATTTTGTAGGAAATACTCCCTCCGTTCGGTTTGTAGGAATGGATTCCTATTCCTATGTAGGATAGGAACCAATCCTTCGCATTTCAAAGGAAAAGAAACATTAGCCTAGACTCAATTGAAAGATTCCTATCCTATGCATCAAATGACATCTCTTTCCCTATAGGAATTGAGATATATGTCATCTCACTTCCTATGATTTTCCTATTCCTATGATATTCCTATCCTGTGAAAAAAAGGAGGCCTAAAGTTCCATGTACTGGTAGGTAAGTCTATCAACAGCATGACAAAAAAGTAGTAGATCAACACTATCATTCCATTAAATACTATCAGAGCATGCTGGAGCATATTTGTCTGATCACTTCATATATTGTTGTGGGTGGGAAATAAGTCCATCTTTAGCAACGGATTATTAAATTAACGATTGGCCCTAGGGAAACAAACCAGATAAGATCTACTCATGTCAACCAGACTCCAACAGAAGTAAAAACTAAGTTGCAAACAGATTAAAAGCTAGAGATGCCTACACAAAAAAATTATGCAACAAACTTCACAGAAATACAAAGCATGCAGTTAATCTCCCAACTGTTACATTCCAGAAACAGTAATTCAATGTTTACCTGTTGCCAAGGTTATGAAGACCAAAAGGGCGCAATTCAACCTTGTCGTAGAGCTTGATGAAAACATCATATGGGAAAAGTGTCTGAAAAGCAGATTTTAGTAGCAAATAAAAGAAAATAAATTACTAACTACAGAGCCATTCAGTTATATTTACCAACTCTGAAGGATAATGCCTCACAACTTTTGGTGTTGTTTGTTGCCTGACAATTTTCTTCAAAGATGTCGCAAGGTTATTTGCTGCTGAACCTCCTCTATCTGTTGGATTATCAGCCCTTTTTGATGGATTAGGTGCTACAGACCGGCCATCATGGATAGAAGAAACCCTATCAACAGCTAATACTGGCGTTACTAATTTCAAGCCTTCAGACTTTTCTTCACCAGTAGCTTTTATTTTGCACGGTTCAACTTCCACGCGAAGAAAAGTCCTAGAACTTTTGGGTGCTGGTACGGCAGTTGCAGCCATTTGGGAATAGCTCCTATCTGCAGGTTTTCTAATATGATTAATCCGAGAGCAATCCTTACTAACATCAGCATCCTCAGCGTTACCATGGTCCTTGCAATGAACATATATATCTTCATGGATGGAACTGGTAAGGCCACTCATCTTTGGTGCAGAAGCTTGAGATTTATGAACCAATATATCATCTAGGTCCTTCACGTAAGAACTATTTCCAACAAAATTGGTAGATTTGGTATTTGATTCTGCCCTTTTACTGTCAAAGGATGCTACTTGAGGGGTAACTTGACCAAGTTTGACCACATTGTCAGAATTGCCCTTTTCAGGGATCTCTGTGGTAGCAGATACCTCTTCAAAAGGCGTATCTTTCCTTTTATCATTTGAGCTCTTCACAACATGGTTTGTGCCAGAAGTTTCAGACTCAGCCACAACCGGTACACTAATTTCAGCCACTGGTTGTACACCAGCCACTACATTCTCTTCAGAAGCTCTTCGGTGTTCAACATTTCCTTCCTTTGCAACCAAAATTGCAGCTCCATCATCTGGCTTAGCATTAGCACTTGGTGGATGGCATTCATCTTTGTGACCTTTTCTCCAGTGGGATATCTGGCATTTGAATGAGCTGCAAAGGGGAAGGTGTCACAAGGTTGAACAAGTAACACAGTTCAATTTTTGTACACCACGCACAATATTGAACCGCAGTTTAGGATTTTCGACACATAGCATGTTTACTATTCATGTACAATATGCAACATTACTTGGTTTTACTGAGATAGGCATCACATTTCATTCAGCAGACCAAGTCATGTGCATGTATATCCATTTAGGATTCTTATTCAAATGTTCCACTGGTAATGAATCAAAGGAAATCAGTCAAGTGTCAATTTGTCCATATCAACATACTGTTAAGTTCACAAAAAAAGACATGTGCATAAAAAATGCTCAGAACAGGATGAAAAATACTAAGAATACCATCGGAAAAGTAACCAGCCATGCCTAAATTCAGCCAATAGCAACTGCAGTTGGACAACCGAAGTTCTCAGGTTTAGGAAAGCAAATTAAAAGTGCACAGTGGTGTACCAGTCATCCTTCTATTCCCAACAAAAATGGATTAGTAAAACGTCTATCATAGGGGCTAAAACGGCCAACAGAGCTAATATGGTCAACAGAGGCACTTTCTAGATAATTCTTTGACAGCCATACAGCTGCTCACAAAACATTGAGTGCAAAGCATATTGTAGCATCACTTGTCGGCTGGTGCATTTACTCACCACCAAACACCGTATGTATAGGCACTCGCGACTCTTATACATCTAATCCTTGAATGTAGAGTAAACCGCATTCAATTTTAGGACACAAGGGTATTTTTTATGACAATACAAATTACA